>NW_020204418.1:1956-4207 GCF_001531365.2 Cynara cardunculus var. scolymus
GAACCGAACAACTACTATTTTGTTCCTTCAACAACAGGTTTTCCTGAATTTACCTTTCCTTTACTCRAATTTCTAAGAAACCATCCTCTCTTCTATGCTCTATCTGCTACCAAACCGACTCCCGAGACCTACATAACCCAATTTTTCCTAAGCTCATACATCACAACACTGGACAATTCGGGTCTGAGCATTGTGGGATACGCCTCTCACCCTACCAATAAATCATTGGTACCATTGGAACTGAATGTGGATAAATTATGAACTGCCCTGCGTTTACCCACAATGGAAGCCCTTCAATTGGATGCTTTTGCTGCTACCCCAACAGATGAGGAATTGATTCAATTCCTTGAATTCCACTCCTATGCGACCCCATTCGTCAAACGGACTCAGTTCAAGCGCAAAGGACTACCCCCTGTCTGGAACACCCTGTTCTTTATAATAAACTGCTGCTTGACAGGGAAGGTGGGAAGCCACAACCAGACTCGCATGCCATGATGTCAATCATCTACGGGATGTACTTCAACCTGCCTCTCGATTATGCACAACTAATATTCGAGGACATGGTTGGTTTGATAAAGAAGAAATGCGCAACTCAAATGGGAGAAAAGTCCAAGGTCAAAGCGCAAAAGAAGGCCAAGGAAGACATGAACCAACCAAACCTCATTCTACAACGGTTCCTTGGTCTCGTCTTTGGAGATCTGATAGCAGCAAAGGTACCCTCTATGGAGCCCAACGCAAGGCTGTACCCGTTCAAAGAATTCCACCCAACTGAGCATAAGCAAGGGTACAGAAGCCCCAGACCCATATCCAAAACCATGCTCAGGTACCTTAGTAAAGGAGATAGGAAGGCCTATAGACGTGGATTCAGGAGGCCAGAGCCGGTCCCTGAAACCCCACCACGAATAGGAATTCCCCTAGGTGAGAAAATTGAAAAAATGAGGGTTGAGGGACCTATGGAGGAGCCTGCAGAGGCTRGTAAGATGAGTGAGGCTGGTCCTCGAATCCCAAGTCCCCCACCTAAGAAGACCAAGAAGATACAGAAGGGTGCCGACTCTTCTGTGAAGAAGAAAGGGAAAAAGAGGCCTACAGAAGAAGAAGGCCCAAGTAGTCCTCTGCCAAAGCCTAAGAAGAAGAAAACCAAGAAGGCCCAACCGACAGACCCTGTAATCACAGAAGATTGCGCAAAGTTGTCCAAGATGTTTCCCCAACAGAACAAATCCAGGATGTTCTCTTCCATATTCAACAAGGATCCAAAGCGCCAATCAATGTGGAAGAGTTGGGGACAGAAGTCGTCTTAGACGACGAAGAAGAAGAGGAAGTGGAGTTAGGAGAGGGAGCACAAGATGTCGAAGGCACACAACCCAGCCCACCTCCCAGTGCATCCCACGCTTCTAGGGGCCCTGTTCTAGAGGGATCCCCTATTGAACAAGGCACGCACATGCCGATCCCAACCCAGCCTATCCATGCAGAGGACATTCTTTCGTCCTCTGTGGAACGCACAGCCGGGACACCACATACAACTCCTCCATCCTCTCAAAAAGATGAAGGTTTTACTACAAGAGTTCCATCGCCCAAGGACTCGACACATCCCACAGAGGCATTCATTGCCTCTTCACACAAGAGTGACCACCCAGAACATGCTTCAGAGGCATGGGTGAGAGTCACCATGACAGAGGGTCTAGAATGCCCAATGTCTCCACTAGATCACTCTGCCATGAGAGGCTCTGAACCTACAGGGCACGAAATCTACAGAACAACAGTAGGCTCTCCTCTTGGAGAAGTTCGAGGATCTGGTGGAAGTCCCTGAGTAGACTACAATATACCAGTCGCTGAGGGCGCCTCACGATCCGAGGCTACTAGATCACCATGTGTTGGTGATCTACGTACCCAGGATGCTTATGTGACAAAGGGGGAGCTTCAAACCTTTGCCACAAAAGTATTCAAAAAGATAGACGAGTTGAAAATCTTGTTTATCTCACGCACGATGACAGAAGACCTTTCTCCAATCAAAGAGGCTCTGAAGGAGTTGAGCTCTACAATGGCAGAATTGAAGACAACTCTTTCAACCCTTCAGAGCTCTGTCCTAAAGATGGATGATCTTGCAGAGGCCTTCAATGCTCTGTCCCTCAATCCTTCCTCCATCAACAAGATAAAGACAGAACTATCAGAGGTGGCTGCCCGCTTCTCTTTTGACTTCATCTCTGTGGGCTACACCGACTACTCAACCTTCAAAGACGAGATTAAGCAGATG
>NW_020204418.1:4967-6292 GCF_001531365.2 Cynara cardunculus var. scolymus
TGCAAGGAACCGTCAAACCTATCCTTGCAGAGGGGTCAACCCAGAGGCCGATACTTGAAGAAGAGGAAGCCAGAGTGCCAGAGTCTACCACAGTAGGAAGGGTATATGAGTCTGCCACAGAGGGAAGGGTACATGATATCTTGGAATCAATGAGCAAAATTCCCACGCGGCAAGTACGCACAGAGCCTTTTACTACTGTGGAGGAGATTCTGTTGTGGAGGTACTCTATAGTTGACACAGAGCCCCCGTATGATCCAGAGCTCACAGGCAACCCTTCTGCCACCGCCAAGTTCCAGTTCTCTAAGCTTACAACGCCTCGTGAGCAAGTCTTCTCAGAGCACATGATCACTTCACTCGTGACAATTTCTCCAAGGACTTTGCTAAAGAAGAAGGTGCTCTATGCTCAGTACGTTGTGAGGAGGGAAGATGGCAACCTTTATACATTCACAGATGCTGACCTCCACAACCTCTGTGTGKTTGATGTTATCTACCTGCACAAAATTCTCAACATCTACATGGAGAGGAGGTCAAGCTACTCAATATCGTTCACAAGGCTCGCCGAGGTCATGCACGCACAAGTAAGATATTACAGCCAGAAGGACTTCGAGCTAGCGATAAGGTTAGTCCAAAGAGATCTAAAGATCTCTCCTCCGAACAACAAGCCTGGTTGCATACTTAGGTATCATCCAAACTCCATCATTCACAACCCTGTTTTTGGGTTTGTGTTCTTGGATAAGGATGAAATCCTAAGGTTCTATGATCCAACAGAATCACACAAGTACTCCACAGAGACCCTGGAATGAATTTTCATAAGAGCGCTGACATAGGTGGACAAAGGGCATTTTACGATGGGTGACATGTCTGGCATTTTGGAGGCGATCAAGATGCAAATCAACTTCATAGAATGGATTCTCAACGTCTACAGAACCATCAAGGCTGACATGTTATATGCAGTAAACGACTTTCCAGAATCTGTTGTATGATAAATCTTCTGTACTAGTATTTGGCCTATGCAACAAAAATTTTGTAATTCTTTTAATTCCAGTAATTCTTTTCAGAGGATGAACTTCTATCTCCTTTTGTAATTCTTTCAATTAAGTCATTTCTTGYATTAAATTTCCAATTTTTATTTTTTCATACCTAAGGGGAGATTGTTAGCTCTCATAATTTGTTAATGTAAAAGTATGAAAAAATATTACTGCAAGTGTTGACAGAAGAGGTTCTACCACAGAAGACAAYAGAGGACCAACAATAGAAGATGTTCAACGTTCAAGTCAAAAGTGACAGAACCTCTGTTGTCTCTCACAGAGGTTCTGGAAGCTGAT
>NW_020204418.1:8374-9768 GCF_001531365.2 Cynara cardunculus var. scolymus
ACAAAATTCAAGTTGTTATTGAGGTAGGTGTCTGCCAACGTCTTGTTGAGCTGCTCCTGCATCCTTCTCCTTTCGGAACATTGTGACAGGTGATGATATCCAAACTCAGTGTATTATTGAGCATAGTGCACTTHTGTGCCTGCTGAGCTTGTTGACCCATTACCATAAAAAGAGTATCAAGAATTAGCATTATGAGAACTCCTAATATCTTATCGTCTTTCACAACATTTTCTGTGACCATTTTGGATGTCCTCATTGAGAGCTTCTAAATCAGAAATGTATTGTAGACTCTTGGGTTGTCGTACAGCAAGCCTAAGTTCTTCTTCTGTTCCCTCACGATCATCATACACAGTAAAACCATTCAGGGTTATCGATTTATGCTAAGGCTATTGAAAGCTACTRAATTTTCAAGGAAGAAGGTAGTTGTAGATTTCCAGCCAGTTTGCTTGAAGCTACAGTATTGATCGATATTTTATCAGACTTGAGCTGATTTCATTCTATATATTGCTGTCATATCACACAAGTACTCAGATGTCCAAGCGGTTTAGTTAGATAGTATTGAGTGATTTRAATCTCAAGCTGAGAAGTGAGCTGTTTGAGTGATTTTCTTGGCAAAGCAGTGAGCATTTTGACCAAGTTAAAACAACAGGTTTTCACATGAAGCCAGATTTCTCATGGTAATCCAAATTAGAATTTGCAGTTCTGGCTGTTTTGATTAGAGAGCATGAAGTTCTTGCACAGAACATGCAGAATAGAGTGTATTCAATTTCAGTGTTAGTGAGTTGAACAAATATTTTTGGTTATTAATTTTTGACTTAGTTGCTCAAGTTAGGTGCTTCATTGTTATTTGCTCAGACTTGTTTAATTGTCTGTTTCATCTTTATCACTCATTGCAGCCTTGTTGATTTACTGTTTTGTATTGGTTGCTGTACTGATTGCTATGACTTATGATGTTGAAGCATTAGAGGCAAAGAATCAAAAATATCATAAGTTACTTGTACAGGAGGATCAGAAGTCTGCTGCATTTAGAGGGAAGCTAARAGTTGCAGTTAAAAGAGTGAAGTGTAATAGTGTATCTGAGATCATGTCTAAGCTCATTGTGAACAGAGTTCAGAATTTTGTATTGTATTTTGTCTGATCTGTATTTGTAAAAAAATTAAAAAATTTCTTGGACAATTGTTTTGGACTTGGACATTTATTYTCATTTTGGGCTTGGTTCATCTTGGTCTTGTTATGTCTTTAGTATTCGAGGTTTAGTTTTTGTTTAGATTTTATTTTTGGATCATTTCGTTTATTTGTTTATGTTTGTGTTTTTAAACTGTTTGAGAATCTTTGAACTGTTTTCTGTCGCGTAAACTGTTTTTCATCAGTTTAAACTGTCTTTGACTGTTTTT
>NW_020204418.1:11583-12986 GCF_001531365.2 Cynara cardunculus var. scolymus
GCATGAGTCATATTTTGTATATAATCATCTTGTTAATAGTGCTGAAAAGAAAATATCTTATAGAAATAAATGGTTTGGAAATTACAACATACCCCAACCCCATACTAACAAAATAGGACCCAAGTTCGTTTGGGTACCAAAATCTACTTAATCTGGTCTTGCAGGTGTGTCCATTTTGTGCTGATTAGAATATCATTTCAGTGATACATCAACGCAGAGGGAGTTGTAATTTAATCCAAACGAGGCTTCTGAACATTTCAGTTCAGGACCCGTGCTTTACYGAGTGTGGTTCCTAAACACTCAGTTTAGGACCCGTGCTTAAAATGTTWCAATTTTTTTTATTCTTTTGAGCTTAACTGATTCATTACTTAAATCTGTTTTCTAGGGGGAGTCTCTAGAATTCTTGAATAAATGTTTTCGAAAATGGAACTGTTTTCTGAAACGAGTACTTTTTCTGAACWRGTATTTCMTRAGATTTTACTTGCGTAATTTCTCGTCGTACATAACTCCAATACCTGTTTTAGCTATTCTTCAAACTGTTATTATCACATCTCTTATACGAAAATCATTTTCGGTGATAATATGCTCATTTGTATTCAACTTTGTTTTCTGATATTTCTTTTACATTGATACATACACATTTGTTAGCTCTCATTCCTTGAATGTAAAAGTATAGAAAAAGTAAAACAGCAAGTGTTGACAGAAGCTGATCTATCACAGAAGACTACAGAGGACAATCAACAGAAGAAGCTCAATCGTACAAGGCTCAAGTGACAGAACCTCTGTCATCCATCACAGAGGTTCTGGAAACTTGTCATCTGAAAAGACCATGCTACAAGTTAAAGACGGCAGAACCTCTGTCGTGTCTCACAGAGGTTCTAGAAGAAGTTCCTCTAAAGTAAGCGCTCCATGTCATATCCAGCAGAGCCTTTGTGATACTTCACAGAGGGTCTGCAGCAATGACTTTTGTGTAGATTATCTTTAAGCTGTTTTACTTAGGTCTTTTAGCTGCTCGTGCCTATCACGTGTTCTTGTCTGTAATTGTTTTTTATCGAATGGCTTAGATTAATTTACTTTAGGTCATGTCAGAAAAATGGTTACTTGCTTGTATAAATAGTAGCGTAGGCCATTGTAATTCAGTGTGCTTCCAGTATTGTAATTGTCAATATTTTCATCAATTGAAAATCCTTTGAAGCTTTCTACTGTGTTCATCATTAATCTTCATTTTGTTCTTATTGATTTCTACTTGTTTGATTTATCATCTTTTCCGCTGCATTATATCTGTCAAACCAATCATTCAAGTAAGTAATCTTAACCAAGAAATAGAGTTATTCGGTCCTAACAATTGGTATCAAAGCAGGAATCAAATCTTAATTTGATTATTTCTGTTCTTGGTATTCATC
>NW_020204419.1:0-1349 GCF_001531365.2 Cynara cardunculus var. scolymus
TCCAGCAAAATCTCAAGCTTTCCGGCAACCTGCAAATATGTCTTCAAGCTCAGCATCCGTCTCCGCTCAATCCGAAAACAACCAAAGCAATAATAAAGTGAACCAATCTCAGGCACTGACCTCTCATGCCATATTTTTTTTTACAGAATCGATATGAGAAAGTGATGCAGGTAAAGAAACCTAACAACTACTACTTCGCTCCATCCTCAAATGGCTTCCCTGAATACACTTATCCACTTCTGGAGATCCTTCGCAATCACCCCATCTATTACGCACTCACCGCAACAAAACCTACCCCTGAAACCTATCTCACCTAATTTCTACTCAGTTCGTACATCTGCACCCTGAAAGGTACTGGATTAAGCATAGTGGGCTATGCTTCACACCCAATAATCAAATCCCTCGTACCAATGGAGATGAACGTCGAGACCCTGCGTATTGCCCTGCACCTACCTACACTGGATGTTCTTAATCTGGATGCCTTTGCACCAACTCCAACAGATATGGAATTGAACGAATTCCTTGAATTCCACTCATATACGGCAAAGATAAAAATCATCAAACGGACTGAATTCAAGAGGAAGGGCCTTCTTCCTATGTGGAATACTCTGTTTTCGATCATCAATTGTTGTTTAACGGGGAAGGTCGGCAGCCACGATCAAGCATCTCACGCCATGCTCTCCATAGTCTATGGAATATACTWCAACTTGCCCCTGGATTACGCGCAACTCATCTTTGATGATATGGTGGGTCTAATCAAGAAAAAATGTACTACTCAACGGGGTGAGAAATCGAAGGTAAAAGCACAGAAGAAGGCCAAGGAAGACCTCAATTACCCAAACTTGATCTTACAGAGGTTTTTACGCTTGGTTTTTGGAGACATGATTGCAGAGAAGCTGCCCTCTGCAGAGCCGAATGCTCGTTTATACCCAATGAAGGAGTTTCTTCCAACAGAGCATGTGCTAGGTTACAGAAGCTCGAGGCCATTATCAAAAGCTATGCTCAAGTACCTTAGCAAAGGAGATAGGAAGGCTTATAGACATGGATACAGGAGGCCAGAGCTGGTCCCTGAAACCCCTCCACGAATAGGTATCCCCGTAGGTGAGAAAGTGCACAAAATGAGAGTTGAGGGAAGAACGGAGGAGCCTGCAGAGGCAAGGGAACTAAGTGAGGAAGGACCGAGAGTAGTTAGTAGTCCCCCACGAAGGCCAAAGAAGTCTATGAAGACTCACAAGGATGTCGATCCTTCTGAGAAAAAGAAAGGGAAAAAGAGACCCGTAGAAGAAGAGGGTCCAAACAGTCCTCTGCCAAAACCCAAAAAGAAGAAATCAAAGAAGGCCCAACCCACA
>NW_020204419.1:2731-11806 GCF_001531365.2 Cynara cardunculus var. scolymus
TGCCAAACCACTGAAAATAGTGGATTCTGCTGCAGCCYTATTCTCCAAAGAAAAATCTCCAGAGCCTACGGGGAAAGGCAAGGGTAAAGTGGAAGAGGCGTCGCCAAAGAAAGGGTCTACCTCTGAGACACTGGAGGAAATTAATGAAGATGAATATGACGACCCTGATCTGGTTCAAGCCCTCAAGGCTTCTCTGACAGAGGCTCGGATGAAGAAAGGTAGAGCTCCCATCCCCAAAGTCGGAGAAGGCTCTTCCAAACTAGCCAAGATACCTGAAGTGACATCCATGGGTACGTTCGACGCTCTGTTAGGAACAGTCAAGCCAATCCTACTAGAGGGGTCTACCCAGAGGCCAATACTTGAAGAAGACACCAGAACGCCAGAGTCTGCCACAGTGGGGAGGGTCTCTGAAATTATTGATTCGATGAACAAGATTCATATTCAAAAGATGCGTACAGAGCCCGTAACTACTGTCGAAGAGATTCTGCGGTGGCGTTACTCATCCACGGACACAGAGCCCCCATACAATCCAGAGCTAACAATGAAAATATTGATTCGATGAACAAGATTCCTATGTAGAAGATGCGTACAGAGCCCGTAACCACTGTTGAAGAGATTCTGCGGTGGCGTTACTCATCCACAGACACAGAGCCCCCATACAATCCAGAGCTAACTGGCATGCCCTCTGTCGAAGCAAAGTTTCACTTCTCTAAACTTACCAAGCCACCAGTGCAGGTCTTCTCAGAGCACGTTATTTGCTCACTAGAAACCATCTCTCCGCACAACATGCTGAAGAAGACCGTGTTGTACACTCAATATACGGTGAAGAGGGATGATGGCAACCTCTACACTTTTACAGATGCTGACCTCCATAATCTGTGCGTATTTGATCTAATCTTCTTGCACAAGATCCTGAACAAGTACATGGAGAGGAGGTCAAGATACTCGATTTCTCTCAGAAGGCAGATAGAGGTGATGCATGCCCAAGTCAAATTCTACAGCCAGAAAGACTTCGATATTGCTATGAGGTTGGCCCAGCCAGAGCTGGAGATTACTCCTCCAAAGAACAGACCCATTTGGCTGCATAGGTTCCATCCCAACACTATTATCCACAATCCCATCTTTGGGTTTGTTTTCTTGGACAAGGATGAGATACTAAGATTCTTAGATCTGAAAGAGGCGCATAAGTATTCAACAGAGTCCCTCGAATGGGTATTCAACTCGGTGGTGGCAGAGGTGCAGAAAGGGCGAATAAGGGCGGATGAAGTAACGGACCTTCTGGAAACTATCAAAATACAAGTCTCATTCAGGGAATGGATCTTCAAGGTCTACAAGACTGTCAAGACTGATTTGCAATATGCTGTAGACGATTATCTAGACTCTGCTGTTGAGTAAACTTTTGTAATAGTATAGGCCTGCACAATTTTTACTTCTTTTAGTAATGTAAATTTTTGCAGAGGATGAGATTAATCTTCTCTTGTATTTTTTCCTTAAGTCAAATCTTGCACCCAACTGTCCACAATTACTTTTTCAATACTTAGGGGGAGATTGTTAGCTCCATTATTCCTCTCTTGTAAAAGAATAGAAAAAGTATATTGCAAGTCTTGACAGAAGGTTAACTCCACAGAAGACAACAGAGGATTAGCGACAGAAACCGTATGATCAAACAAGTGAAGAGTGGCAGAACCTCTGATGCGTCTCACAGAGGTTCTGGAAAAAAGTCCTCTGATCAAAAGAACATGCAAGTCATTTACAGCAGAGCCTCTGAGATGGCTCACAAAGGGTCTGTGGTTTTCTTCTTCTGTGAAGTTTCTGTTCTAACAGTTTTCGAAGGTTGTTAGCCGCATGTGCATCTCACGTGACTAGGGCTTATTTGACTTTCTTTGGACGACCCAGATGAAGACACGTGTCAAGATCTAGAGTCTAAGGTCGTTAGGAACTAGTTTAAATAGCGGATAGGGCCTTTGTAAACTGTGCGCTTCCAGTATTGTAATTGTCAAAATTTTCAATTGAATCAATTGAAAACCCTTTGGAGCAATCTTTTTGTATTCATCTTCTTCGTTGAGACTGTGTGTTCCTGGTGTGTTTAGAAATTCTAATCACTTATTTACTCTGCTTTGCTCTTATTAATATTTCCGCTGCACTTCAATTGTTTTAGAGCTTATTTAGAATATTAGATCAATACCAAAGTTGAATTCAGATCCAACAAAACCTTTTCAGTATTTAAAACCTTTTCCTTTTCTATTTCCAATAATTTCCTAAACTCAATCAAATCATTCTCTTGTTTATGAATTTTCTCAGTAAAGTCCTTTGTCTCTAAATTATTCCTTGGAGAGTTCCTCTCAGCAGTTAGTTCATTTTGAACTTTTTGGAGTTTATTGGATAAATCTTTATTAGACTTACTCCATGTTTTTATCTCTTTGTCACATTCTATTCTGACATCATCCATGGATTTTTCAAGTTTATTAATCTGATATTTGAATTCATTCTCAACTCTTTCTAATCTTTCTGCATGCTCCCGATTCAAAATTTTAAAACTTTGCTCATTAGCATAATTCATAATTTTATAGTTTACAATGCTCTTTTCCAGCTCAGCAATCTTCTCTCTCATCTCCTTTAGAATATCTGCCATTTTAAAAAAAAATTGACCAGTTAAAGGATCTATGCAGTGAAATCAGTAAAAGAAATCAAACAGAAAAACACAAAAACTGATGAGAATACAGAAAATCGGCGAAAAACTATCAAAAATTAGTAAAAATAGTCAAAACTGTTGAAAACAGTTAAAAACTGTTAAAAACAGTCAAAAACAGTTTACTCAACATAAAATAGTTCAAATATTCTCAAACAGTTTAAAAACACAAACAGATAAATGAAATGATGAAAAAAAATTCTAAACGAAACTAAAACTCAAAAACCAAAACCACAAAGCAGTTCAAGAATGTATGACTCAATTACAAACTAATTAAAACCGCAACAAAATCCCTTAATATGATTACACCAAATGAAATTCTTAGTCAAATCAAATGGTAGTGTGTAAGTGTTGTTACAATCCTTGATTCACAACCAATAATATGTATCTGTGCAGCTTCCTCTAGCAGTTTCTGATTGTGCTTTGTCCTGAATGACAGCAAACTTGAAAATGGATAAGCCTGTAAATAGATTATGTGCGCTAATCTATCCAAAACAACCAAGTCAAATACAGTTTAAGTTAAACAAAAACTAATTCAAATTAGCTTCAAATCTGTGTAAAACCCTCACAAAGAGGCTATAAAATGTTTAAGAACCAGCCTAAACTGCCCAAGCTTAACAGTCTTTGAATACAGTCAGGTCCGCTCAAAATTACCTAAACTTGCTGTTCATACAGAATGTAAACACATCAAGTTCAGGCCATGAGAAACTTACAACCTCAAATCCTTAAAGAAACAGCAGCTCAAAACAACAGTCCGCTCAAATATGATAAAGTGATCAAACAACAGTCTTTGAATATTATCAAGTTTGCTCAAAACACACAGCTTAACAGTTTACTGCATCAACAAACAAATTGTTAGTCCAAATACGATCAACCTGCTTAAACCTGTGAGATCTGGGCATTAGTGTCTTATGACAGCAAGCATGTTTGAAGAACAGCAAACACCTTATTCTCCACTGTTGACTAAGTTTGTCCACCTGGTAAATCAGATTGAGAAACTTTCCTACAACAATTAAACCTCAAGCTGTGCGATATCTGTATTTGTTCAAGCAATGCTCAAATCCTTAATGAAATAGCAAGAATCAGACCAAATCAACTCAAGTCTATGGACGATTTATCTGAAATTCAGACATAAGGTTTGGGTTGAACACAATGAAGAACACATGAATGACCTGTGCAATTTAAGAAATCCAAACAACCCAATCAACAATTTTGTTGAATCTTTTAAGAACCAGTGAACGATATACACACTGTGATCAATTATCAAGCAAATCTGACTAAGCTTTATTTGATTAAAAGAAATCTGGTCAAAAAGCAATTAAACGATTTGGACAAATCTGCTCACTGTGACCTACTCTGGTCAAAAACCAGTTGAACGATTTAGGCAAGTTAGATCAAAACAGGTGAAGAACTTGAGCGAAGAAGAAGAAATCGGATAGTTAGTCTGAACGATTTATGAATTCGGACAAAAACCTTGAATTTGGCTAAGGAAATGAACGACTTACCTTGAAATCGTTCGTTCACAGCTTGATTTTAATCCGTTCACAGCTTGATTCTAATCCGGTCAAATGTCCGCTCAAGAGTTGAGCGATGTAACCTAAATCGCTCATGTATCTGCTCAATCAATCGCTCACAGATTCCTAAAAAGCTCAAGAAAAACTTAAATCGATCAAGTATACGGTCACCAGATGATTGAATCCTGTCAAATGTCCGCTCAAGAGTAAACCTAAATCGCTCATGAAGATTCTCAATCCGGTCAAAAGTCCGGTCATCACTGTTCTAAACCGATTGATGTGTGAAACTTACCTGTAAGCGATTTAGAGTCCGGATAAATGGTTTGAGCGATTTAGAGCTGATGAAGTGTGAAAGTTGAACTCTCTTGATTCTRTTTGAACGATGAAGATGAAGACTGTATTGGTAATGAAACCATATGTATTGCTAACCTATTAAAACTGAGATGGGCCAAGGATAATGGTCTTTGATCGATGTATTACCAAAAACACAAAACCAAAGCAAGAGATTATAAAAATAGGATCAAAACACTGGAATTTTAAAAAAAATAAGAACACAAAAAAAAATTAAAAACACAAAATCTGATAAAATCTTGGAATGCAATGATCAAATCACAAAAGTTTGTGAATAACAAAGATTCACAACACGATTACGAACAGTTTGATCATGGTTTTAACACGAAAACACAAAATTTTAAGAAAAATTTGGATCAAACACAAGAAATAAAATAAGAACAAGATGAACACGAGAAAATTTCAGAAAAAAAATTGTTCAAAAACTTGATTTCTTCTCCTGATTTCGTGCATAATCTGCTCTGATACCAATTGTGTGTCCCACTTTTGATGATCAATCTTCAATCTTCATAACTATGGCAGAATCTCAGATCTAACATTCAAGAACACAAGATATACTTTGAGAGAAAAGGTCAAACATTCAAAGCTCAGTCAAACTCTCTATTACGTAATGTGTTTTACAAATGAGCTCTTTCAGTGTTCTAGGCCAATCAGGGCACTTGCAATCATCAGTAAGGATTGTGATATTTAGCAGGACATAAGGAGTACCAGCTTTTTACCATAGGTTAATAGAATGATACTGCAAACTATAGCAAACATTATAATTCTTATACCTATAAGCGATGTTATACAAGATATTGCAAGATGTGTATGACACAAAGACGCCAGCCAAAGATGCTACTACCTGCCTTAAATTTGATAAAATGCTACGGTGAATATCAAAAGCAAAAAGACAGTACATAAACATACTGACAACTATGAATAATCATTTCAAATACAAGTAGTTCAAGCCTCAAATTTCTTCTCTCACGATATAAAACAAAGACATTTCCTGAAGAATGTTCCATATAAGAGAAGATTGTGAAAGGAATGGGCCAGACTTACATGTGGACTTATAACGCATATTCTAAAATGCTAATTTTGAAAATTTCAAGATCAACCAAATACCTCCCAGCTGCCAATGAAAGCGCATCTTTGAAGTCGAGTCAGTGCACTAGCTAGAGTTGGATTACAGGAACTAGCTGCTGCAACCATTTTATCTGCATCCAACATCATCAGCGCAGTCCCAGGAGGGGTTGCTGACTCCCAAGCATATTCAGAAGCAGCATAATTTGCATTTTCTCCAAGGAACCACACCTGCAAGGGTTTTAATCAACTAGAATACAAAGCATAAACCTTATAATAACTCATCGAGTTTCATGTTGAAAAACTATGATTCTTACTGCTGCTTGAACTAATCTCTTCAAAGCCAAAGCTGACTCTGGATCCGATGCAGAAACTCTATCGATTGAGGTAAGCCTAGACATGGAGCCAAGCTGTGGAGGTGGCAGATCAAGAACTACTGTGACAGCTTCCAGAGCTGTATGTCTACCCTCTGGACCAGCTCCAACCAGGCATGTCTGTATGAAAAAAGCCAGTAGATATATGTAATGAAGCAAAATGACCAGACGCCACACTCTCTCTAGAAAAGAAGATCGACAGAAACAGGAGAGGAGAAGAAGATTGTTAGAAGTTCAGTATGACATAATTAGTACACTATAAAATATGCAAATAAAATGTAAATATGGAGAAGTATCAGGTTAAAATGTGAATGGGCTTACTATTTCACCTGTATTGGTTACCTTTATTTAGTATAAATATAGCATCTCGATCAATATATATACAACTAAAACRRAAAAKTCTTCTCTTATGGTATCAGAGATTGGCGCTCCTCTCCCACTGCTGACATTTTTCCCTTACTCCCTCCATCACCGTCACTATTGCAACRAATCCTCGAGCAGGGACTTTTCCGTCCATTGCTACCACTGCTCATCATAACCTTGYTTCTRTTAACCACAAGGGTGGTGCCTGATTGGTTTGAKCTTGGCTCCAAAGGTSAAAAGTGCCTGGAGGTCACAGGTTCAAATCYAAGAAGGAACAAAAATCCCCTTGTGGCCACRGAGGTTCAATTGCKGTGACTCCGGGMTACCTGCAAAGCAGGTGGTCGCCCTGGGATTAGTCGGCTCGCATAMTGGGTTGGATATCCAGGTTATTAAAAAAAAYCTTGCTTCTGTTGTTGCTTATAGCTGTTGCTGCTKCTGCTATCAATCTCCGCTCGTAAATCAGAGTMACTGCCCTASCAACTGATTTTTTYCCTTCTGCTAGACTGTGAATMAGTCAATTCACCGGCTGTTTCGCTTTCSWATATTCTTTCAGATGCATCTTCCTTGGTTATTCTCCAAACTACAAAGGGGTATAAATGGTATGACCCTGTAACAAGGAAGTTCCTCACCTCCATAGATATAACCTACTTCAAAAACAAACTCTTTTACATAGAACCTATCCAGGCCAGAAATATTTCTCCTACTCCTATCCCATAATGAAACAAAAAAGGAAACCCAGGTCTATTCACGCAGAAAGAAGTTGTAATCAGGGATTATATCTTTTAACTTGTGTTTTACAAAGAAACAATACAAGGATATATATAGACAGAAAACCTAAACAAGGAACCCTAAGGGCCCAAGGGCTTAATGGGCCTAAGTAACTATATACCATATTTACATTCTAACACTCCCCCTCAAGATGGAGCATAGATGTTAATCATGCCCAGCTTGTTAAAAATAAAAGAGATTCGCAAACCAGGTAATGCTTTGGTGAAGACATCAGCAAGTTGTCTTCCTGTTTGAACAAAGGGGGTTGAGATGATTTCATCTTCTAGCTTTTCACGAGTGAAATGGTAGTCAACCTCGACATGCTTTGTTCTTTCATGAACACGGGGTTGTTTGAAATGTGGATAGCCGCCTCATTATCACAATATAGGTTCATTGGTTTAGATTGAGCAAACCCAATTTCACCTAGTAGATTGCGCAACCATATCAGCTCGCAAATGGTTTGGGCCAGAGCCTTGTATTCAGATTCAGCACTTGACCGGAAAGCGACGTTCTGTTTCTTGCTTTTCCATGGAACTAGATTCCCTCCGACCAACACACAATAGCCTGTTGTAAACCGCCTAGTAGTTGGATCCCCATTATAGTCGCCATCTGTGAACCCTTCTATGACATGATGATTGTAATTTTGATAAAGGATACCGAGACCAGGAGCACCCTTTAGGTACTTCAGTATATGCCTAACATTGTCCCAATGTGGAGTTCTCGGAGGTGACATAGATCGACTTACTACACTCACTGGAAAAGCGATGTCAGGACGTATAATCATCAGGAGTTTAGCTTTCCCACATTCTTTTGTACTTTTCTGGATGCTCAAGTAGATCTCCACCGTCCACTTTCAATTTCATATTTGGAATCATTAGGTCCTCGCAAGGTTTTGTTTCAATCATACTAGAGTCATTCAATATCTCCAAACATAATTTTTGTTGAGACAAACGTATCCTTTTCCGAGTACGAGATACTTCAATTCCCAAAAAGTATTTTGAAGGACCTAGGTCCTTTGTTTCAAACCGAGACGCAAGGAAATCTTTTAGCTTCTTGATCCTAGTCTCATCACTCCCAATAATCACAATGTCATCAACGTATACCACTAGTAGAATACATCTGGAAGATGACAAAGTAAAGAACACAGAATGATCATAAGAGCTCCTGCATAAGATGAACTCGGTCACTACGATATTAAACCGTCCAAACCAAGCACGAGGGGATTGCTTTAAACCATACAATGATTTACGTAGTTTACAGACTCTACCAAAATCCCCCTAAGCAACAAACCCAGGTGGTTGCTCCATATAGACTACCTCATGTAAATCACCATGTAAGTAGTCATTTTTCACATCCAATTGGTGTAGTACCTGGTCGTAAGGGTACCTTAACGAGGATGATTCGACCAGCGAATGAAGTGGGTCAACTTTTTGTCTTCGGGCAAAAACTTTTTCTTGCTGATCGAGCTTTCACACAAGAGAAAATGTCTCGTGGTAGTTGACCCCATAAGTCTGAGCATATCCTTTGGCTACCAATCGGGGTTAATATCAGTAAAGATACGAAGAGCATTTTGGTAAACAAATTTAATGCTCAGAGGAAAGGAACATCAGCCAAAGCCTTGGAGCAACCGAGCAAATGATAATGTTAGCTTCTTTGTATAATACAAAGACTGGCTGAATATAAAGATTTCGTTCACCAACCTTGCGAAACTGAATAGCCTTAGGGCGTCTTCTTCGTGATTTATGAGAGGTTAATAATTGCACATTCATGTACTAGGAGTTGGTAGCCATTTAGTTTAACAATGTTTTCTTGGATGTCTTTGAAGTTCTATTAGAGGAAGGATGGTAGTGTCAACTGTCAAGTAGTGAGAGGTGATTTTTGTTATAAACTGTGAGAAGGATGGTATGGTGCACGCAAAGACGCAAACTAATGAGTACAAAGAATCTGAAGC
>NW_020204420.1:0-12036 GCF_001531365.2 Cynara cardunculus var. scolymus
AGACTTCTCTAGTACCACCTTCTGGTACTGGAGAAACAGAGAAAGATGATGGAGGAGATGCTGGAGTTAGAGAGAAAGATGATGGAGGAGATGAGGATGTCGATGATGGCTATGACATGTCTTCAGATATCAAGCTTCTCCTTCCTACTGTCGACACCGTCCTCTCCAAGGTCACAGAAGTCCACCAAGAGATGTCTCGCCAAGGTGATCTTGATGCCAACTTCCTAGCCCTCCAGACGGATGTCGTAGAAGTTCAGAGTCAGCTCCAGACTCTCCAGGAAGCTGTTCAAATTAACAACGACGCCCTCGCTGTTCTTCACAGACGGGCTGACGATGCTCAAGCTATAGCTGAACAGCAGACTGGTCTTCTTCAGCAAATCCTGGATGCTGTCCGTCAACCAGCTCCAGTGATGGATCCCTCCTTCTCTGCCGATGATCGCGCGCTTCTCTCTCAAACGCATGAGGCAACGACAACTCTAGCCAATGCTTTGCAAAGGCTGGAGGCTTCAATGGTTCTCCAGTGTCAGCGCTTGGGCGAACTCTCTGACAAAGTCTCTCAAGTCTTGGTCAGAGAGGGGGAGATAAGGTCCAATGCTGGTGAATCATCAGATGCAGGTCCTACCCCTTCTCAGGCTGTTGGCCCAGTATCAGCTTCTAACACAGCTAACACTGAGGCTCCTAGAGCTGAGGTTGTTTGTGCTGCTCCTGTAATCCCTACCACCGAAGCTGCTCAAGCTGAGGTTGTAGATGCCATCCCTAGGGATGAAGTCCAGCCCATCACTGCTGCTGGTGATGATGATGATGCTGATGATATGGATGATGAAGATGATGATGAAGACGATGATGAACCAGTCATTCCAGACACTGGAAAGGATCTAGATGGTGACGATGACGATGATGATGAAGATGATTTTTCCATCAAGTTCTTGAACCCATCAACAACCACCAAAGGTGTTGCCCTCAGGGAGTCTCAATCCCAGGGGGAGCAAAGACAAGGCGAGTCGGCTCCGACATCAAGGCACCAGGACCCCAAGTCGAAAGGCAAGGCGGTTACTGAAGAAGGAAATCTGAAGGTTCTGTTCGCAAGACCTCAAGAATCCTTATTTGAAGACTCTACCTCTCAGGTAGTGATCACTTCACTCATCCAACTTCATATTCCATCATYAACCTGCGGTCGATTGGAGTTGGTCTCTGATCAACCAACCAACTTCATATGTCAAGGTCCCTGACCGGCCAACTCTGAAGAAAGGTAAGAAGAAGAAGACAACGCTCATTGATCCTAGTGAAGGACCATCCCTGAGGAACGAACATGAAACAAAGTTCTCCTTAGATGAAGTCCTGAAGCATCATATGAGCATTGACATTTCTATACTGAATCTTGACTTCCCAGTTAAGGGTCCCTTTACACCCAACACTGTGCATTTCAAWCCTGAGTTAGGAGTTATATTTCTTGACTATGAAGGTGAAGTCAGATTTTAGAGAATGTCAGAGCTGCCTCTCTGTCCAATGGATCACTTGATTTATCTCTTGCAATGGATAGAAGACAGCATGCCTGGAAAATTCATCGATCTGAAGATTCGAAGAGAGCTCCTGCATCGAAGACAACTTGGTGAAGATGTACCTGAGTACATAGATCTAAGTATCTTAGATTAAGTCTCTTTGTATCAACAATCCACTTTTCCTTGTAATTCTTTTCTATATCTTCCTTCATTGATTGTTTTTACACTTCTGTAAATTCGGAACATGTACTATAATACTTGTATTATTTCCATTGWTTAATAAGATAAGTATTCCATGTGCTTCACTGATAAGATAACTTTCTTTATGTTATCTTGTTATCATCAAATAGGGGGAGATTGTTGATCCTCTCTCTCATTGATTTGATGATAATCCTTTTTTCCTTTCGATGTATTTTAGTTTCTGTATTTTCAGTTCCAGCGATCAATACACTGAGCATGTTCAGTGATCGCTGAAGAAATCGCTTTGTAAATCATTCAGAGACAACAATACTTCAAGAAAACAACACTCACACCAAAGATCCTTYAGCAAACGTCGAAGACTGAAACTGAAGATTAGAGACTGGCGCGTACGTGATCTGAAGCGGTATTTAGTGATTACAAGCCTGTCTAGCTATGTATGAAGACTGCTCTAGCTTCAGGGAATGATGATGAGACCATCAGGTCATCCCAGCATTCAGCGATCAAAGGAAGCTTGCTTAGCACGATTGTTGTTGTTTTGTCCTTGTACACACAAAAGGACAAACCCATACCCTTACCAAAGATAGTACGGTACAGAGCCGATTGGTCGACTCTTTGTCCACCATCTTTAGGTAAGGATGTCTGTTCATAAATAGTGCTTTTGTACTATTTACTGTAACAAAGGACAACCCTTCCTCTTAAGGCTTGACACGCACTCTATACCCTACCATACTGCATTAAATGGTCATTTAATGCACTGGGTGTTTATAGAAGTGTTTCTTCTCCATGCAGAGTGCGCACATCACTCTCCTCCCTTATTCTTACTTCAAGCTTCTTTCAATTTAAAGTAAAAGACTTTCTTTTAGCAATCTCTTTTCTTGTAATTGCTAACCTCTGTGTATCTTAAGATTGGTTAGATAGGTTTTCTCTTACCTTATCTTTCCGCAAACAATCTTGTAAAATCTGTATTGATCTTCTTTATCAATATATATTTTAAATTTGAAAACGTTGTGTTTGTATTCATCCCCCCCCTTCTACAAACTGTTTAGTATTCTTGTAGACCCTTTTGGGACCAACAGATAACAATCATTTGCTTCAGAATTGGGAATCTTGCTTTCAAGACGACATATGCACGTTCAATAATGTTTCTAAGTTATGCATGCGCATGGTTGAATTTTTCTTCTTTAGCTACCGCACGTCAGCGTCGAAAATCAGCTAACCAATACCGTGTATAGCGATATGGAGTCAAAAATCCACGGGTATTGGGGTATGCAGCATCATAGAGATAATATTTATCTGCATTTACAAATATAATTGAAAAAGGCAAGAAAATAATAATATTGCACTATTAGAAAAATGATGATGCATACTTGGTGGAGGAACTGGAAATCTCGAATTTGGGTCAAAAGGCAACTTCTCTCAAAACTCTAGCATCATGTGCAATGCCTTCCCATCCAGCCCAAACTATGTGAATACCATTTTAAAATCACACATTGCCAAAACATTTTGAAAGCAATCACCTCTTCCTCTTCCTCTATATCTTGCTTGTTGATTTATGGGCGTAACTGCATGTATCAAAGTTCCATCTAGTGCGCCTATAGCCCCCTGTAAGAAAACCATAAATTATATGTAACAATATTAAAAGAACTTATCATGTTTTACAATTTATTAAAACAAATAACATACCAGAAATATTTCTTTGAGGTTTCTGACTCTCTCTGACAAGTTCAAAGTTCCATCAAAAGATGTTGGTCTTACGACTTCTCTTACGAATTCCATCATTCCATTTAGCACTTCATGGAAACATATATGAATAGTTCGTGTGGAATGTTGAAATCTCCGTTTAACCATTCTAAAACGTTCATTATAACCAATAATAGTTAAAAATATTGCCATCTTCTCTTCAACACTTATATGACTCCTGGATTGCAACTAATTGTTTTGTTTAAGATGGTTACACAAGAGTATATAAGCATCACGAGATGGACGCATCAATTCATGACATTGTTGTTGATTCACTCTCTCATTGATTTGATAATAATCCCTTTTACCTTTCGAAGTATTATATTTCTATCTTTTCAGTTCCAGCGATCATCATTGAGTCTGTTCAATGATATCTAAAACACACACTGTAAATCCTATAGCGACAGCGATACTTCAAGAAGACAAAACTCACACCAAAGAACCTTCAGTGAACATCGAAGACTGAAAGTGAGTATTAGTGACTGGAGAATTCATGATCTTAAGCGGTATTCAGTGATTACAACCTGGTCAACGTATGTGTGAACACTGCATAAGCCTCAGTGAATGTTGAAGAGACCTCCAGTATTGTTCCAGCATTCAACGATCAAATGAAGCTTGTCATGCAAGATTGTTTTTGTCTTGTCCTTCCACACATAAAGGACAAACCCATACCCTTTCAAGAGTATAGTACAACATGGAGCCGACTAGTCGACTCTAGTGCCCACCAACTCCACGAAAGGATGTTTGCTCATGAATAGACAATTGTACTATTCACTGTAGCAAAGGACAAACTTTCCTCTTAAAGCTTGATGCATGTTCCAACCCTTCTAATTTGCATTTAATGCAATGAGTATAAATAGCTGAGTGTTCTCTCCATGCAAAGCACACATACACAGAGATTACACATCTATCAAAAGAACACATACGCTTATCTTTAAGCAAGTTAGAATCCCTCTCAAGAATTCTAAAGTTCTTACCCAAGAAGAACATCCTCCTGTTTTTATCTTTTCGGCAAATATTTTCTATTTGCTAATTTTATATGTGTGTAATCTTAGATTTTTTAGATACGTTATCTTTACCTTAACTATTTGTGCAAGCAATCATCAAAAAATCTTTATTGATCTTTCTCTATCAATATATATTTTTAAAAGAGAAAGTTTTATGTGTTTGTATTCATTCCCCCCCCCCTTTTCTACAAACTGTTCGTCTAAAACTCTTGTAGACCCGATTGGGACCAACAAGTGGTATCAGAGCAGTGTTTTCTTCTCGTCTTGTTTAGTTATTTATCTGCATTTAATTATCTCTTTTTCTCTAGATAATTTATTGCTTTTTAAATGGCTTTGCAAAACACAAGCACGAACTTTCACGATAATGGCTCCCATGTCAAACCTCCCTGATTTATTAGAGACAACTTTAATCTATGGAAAAATCGGATGTCTCTTTTCTTGGAAGGTGTAGATCCTGATATCCCATATTATATAGAGAATGGACCTTATGTTCCATATGCTATATCTCCAGCTATTCTTGAAACAGCTACAACTGTCGTGATTCCTGAACGACAGATTCCTAAGCTCCCTCATCAGTGGGGTGATGAAGACAAGAAGAAGGTGGCTATAGATACTCGAGCCAGATCTATAATAGCCATGTATTTTCCCGACGAGGTCTATCACTCTGTGATGAAGCTCAGGACCTCGAAAACCATGTGGGACACTCTTTGTGTTCAATATGAAGGTACCTCTCAGGTACAAGAATTGAGGAAGGTAAATCTAGTAAGACAAAATGAAAGCTTTCTCTGTGGAAAGAATAAAACGTTGTCTAAAGTACATCAAAGATTTAGTTGTCTTCTTATTGATTTGAGGACGGTTGGCAGAGAATATTTCAACTCTGAAACTTTGATGAAGTTTCTGGAATGTTTACCAGAATCCTGGGATACATATTCTATGTGTCTCAAGATGTCCAACAATATGTCCTCCCTCTCTCTTAGCTATTTATATGGAATAATGCTCAATCAAGAGCAGTATCGACAACTGAAGAGGAATCTAATCAAGGATTCCAGAGACATGAAAAGCTCTCCGCTAGCTTTGATCTCTGAAGATTCTTCACTTGAACTCCCATTTTCTTCTTCTATTCTTCTATTCTTCTTTTGTTTCTTTAACGGAGTTAGATTCCACTAACTCTGAGGAGTTGTCAGAGTCTGATCTCGCAGACTATGATGAATCACTAGCTTTTCGTATTTCCTTCTTCCCTTGCTCCGGTGGTCAAGACTAAGGAAAACGCCCCAGAGTCTATCCCAACCACCACCTCCCTTTCTTCCAAAAGAACCTCTTCTCAAACCAATCTTAGTTCTCCATCGAGGTCCAAGAAATCCAAAAAGGGGATACCCACATCTCTAGTTGTTACCTCTCAAAAGGTTTCAACTATTGAAACTCGCCTTAACCCTGAGGCACCTTCAGCTTTATCTCTTCCAATCTCTTCAGTGATTTCTACAATCACTGTCGTATTTGTGGCTCCGATCCCAACCGCCTCAGTGACCCAAATCACTGAAGGTGTGAATATCAGCATAGCCCACTGCTGAACACCTACGTCCACCAGTCTCAGCCATCTTCTCTTCTCCTCCTTCTTTGGTCTCGACACGTGCTCATGAGTCATCAGCAATTGTCCTCCCTGATGATGAAGCACCCACCACAGGACCTAAGGTTACTCCTCTTGAAAAACCTTAGTTTATGGATGCCTATCCTCTCGAAGGCAACCTGGAGAGAACCAGCATCAATCCTTCAAATGGTGTTGATGAACCCTCAGGTAATCATCCATCCAACCCCTTAATTTCTTCTAAACCCGAGCTATCTTATGCTCAAACATTTTCTTTTCAGGTCCTTGCGACGAAGGAACACCAGCCATGGAAGAAGAATACAACATGGCTGATGACATGAAGCTATTACTCCCTGTCATAGAGACTGTCTTTATAAAGATGGACGAAGTCCACAAAGGCATGCCTCTCGGGGATGAAGTTTCTGTTGACCAATCAGCTGTCAAAGTTGACGTTCAAGAGGTCATCGAACAGCTTTCTATGGTGCAAGCAGCTGTACGCACCAACGCTAAGGCTATCTCTGCTCTAACCAACAAGATCGATGAAGCCAATGCTCAGCTTACTAGGCATGGTGCGTTGATGCAGCAGATACTAGAGATCCTCCAACGTCCTGTACCAGCTCCTTTGCCCTCCTTCATAAAGATGGATCGCCTACAGCTAGACCAGACTTTTAAAGTTGGTCTTCTTCAAACTAAAATGGTGACCGAGCATGAACAGTAGGTAAACATTTTAGCACGTAGTCTTGATCACATCTTCTCCATTCATGCTGATGGCAAAGAGGGGGAGATAGATATTGATGTTGTTGATGTTGTAATCATAACTGAAACAGAAGTTGACACTCCTAGAGCCAAAGCTAATGAAGTTGAGGTTGTTGATGAAACCATCACCTCCCATGAAGCTATTGAAGCTGAGGTCGTTGATGGAGTCATCAGAGCTGTTGCTGAAGCTCGTGACGAAGACCTTCCTATCATCCCTTCAGTTGATGATGTTGATAAGGAAGATGATGATGAAGACAATGACAATGAAGATGACGATGATTCTCCTACCGTTCCTAACGCTGAAAAGGATCTCGGGGGTGATGATGATGAAGAGGACGATGATGACAACTTCACTATTCAGTACCAAAAACCCGCCAGCGCTGTGAAAGGAGTCTCTCTTAGGGATTCTGCATCCCAGGGCGTGAAAGAGAAAAAAAAGAGAAAGAGACTTTCGAAAAGAACCATAAAACCAAATCAAAAGACAAAGGTATTGTTGAAGAAGGAAATCTCAAGGTACTCTTAAAACCTGTTATGTCTCAAACTACATAATGTTCCAGGTTTGCTATCGTTACTTCTTTCTGTCAACTTTCTTCTATTCCTTCTACTAACTATGATCGGCTAGAGGAATGGGCACCTGAAAACCCAACCTCCAGTGTTCCTACCAGCCAACAGATGTCTCAGCTTAAGGAGTCACTCGACCAAACAAGAGTAAAAACCCCTCTTTGTACCTCTAGTTGTGGTGAGTTTGACTTCCTGTTTGAAGCTGAAAGACTTGAGGCACTCAAGGCTGAGGAATAACTCAATATGCAATGACAATAGACTGAGTACATCATAAAGCTGCCCAAGTCTTTTGTTGCTTAAGTTCTTCCAAAGAAAAAGTCTAAAAAGATGGTGAATGTTGTCAAGGCCCAGGCTAAGTTGCTTTCCATTGTAGAAGCTGAACATGAAAAGGCAATGAAGCTGATCGACCAAGACAGAAAGTGAAGCAAAGATCGTTTGAACAAGAGGATAAGTCCTCACCGTATATCAAACATCATGATCAGTGGACGGATGAAAGATGGTGGACTTCTCATCTCAATGCTCATCACCAGAGACAACCTTGAAGCTGTCATGAGGTATCCTTCCTACCTAGGTCAGTACGGCTACAGTGAATGGTTGGAGATCCGCCAAGCCATTCAGCGCTCAAATTCAAGGTACAAGCCAATAATTAAAGACATCCTTAGCGAGCTGATCAAGAAGATGTCAAAATTCGTCGTTGTACCTACAAAGCCGTCACTGAAGAAAGGTGGAAGAAGAAGACCTTCAAGTCCAAATGACGGACCAACTCTGAGGAATGAACATGAAACAAAATTCTCCTTAGACGAAGTCTTGAAGGATTCGAAGAAGCCAGACATCTCAATGCTAAACCTCTTTGTTGATCCTCTCTCTCATTGATTTGATGATAATCCCTTTTACCTTATACGAAGTATTTATGTTTCTGTTTTCAGTTCCAGCGATCATCACTGAGTTTGTTCAGTGATCGCTGAAGAACTTGTAATGTAAATCCAATCAGCGACAGCGATACTTCAAGAAGACAAAACTCACAACAAAGAACCTTCAGCAAAAGTCGAAGACTAAAACTGAAGATTAGAGACTGGCGAGTACGTGATCTGAAGCGGTATTTAGTGATTACAATCTTGTCTACATATGTGTGAAGACTGTCCAAGCCTCAGCAAATGCTGAAGAGAGCTCTAGGTTATTCCAGCATTCAGCGATCAAAAAGAGCTTGTTGAGCACGATTGTTTTTGTCTTGTCCTTACACACACAAAGGACAAACCCATACCCTTTATAAATGTTAGTACGGTACACAGCCGACTAGTTGACTCTATTACCCACCAACTTTGTGAAAGGATGTTTGCTCATAAATAGGCTTTTGTACTATTCACTATAGCAAAGGACAAGCCTTCCTCTTAAGGCTTGACACATGTTCTAACCCTACCACGTTGCACTAAATGTTCATTTAATGCAATGGGTATAAATAGATGTGTTCTATCTCCATGTAGAGATACTTCGACCACCTCAAATCTCTTAACCTCAACTTAATTACACTTAAGTAAAAGAACACACATCTAAGAACTCATAAGCTCATCTTCAAGAGCAAGTTAGAATCCCTTTACTGTATTCTAAATAGTTCTTTCCCAGATAGAACTTACTTTCCACTAAGTCTTTAATAGCAAAACTTTTCTTTATTTGCTAAGAATTTGTGTGTATCTTTAGATTGTTTAGATAGGTTTTATTTACCTTATCTTTCTACAAACAATCTTTTAAAATCTGTATTGATTCTTCTTTATCAATATATATTTTAAATTTGAAAAGTTTTTGTGTTTTTATTCATCCCCCCCTTCTACAAACTGTTGTACACATCTTGTAGACCCTAACGGGACCAACAAGTGGTATCAGAGCAGTGTTTTAACTTCTCTAGCTGTTTAGTTGTTTTCTGCATTATATTATCTGTTGATCCTCTCTCTCAGTGATTTAATGATAATCCATTTTCACTTATATGTTGTATTTATGTTTATGTCTTTTCAGTTTCAAGGATCATCACTGAGCCTATTCAGTGATCGCTGAAGAACTTGTATTGTAATTCAATCAGAGACAACGATACTTCAAGAAGACAACACTCACACCAAAGAACCTTCAGCCAAAGTCAAAGACTAAAACTGAAGATTAGACACTGGCGAGTACGTGATCTGAAGCGGTACTCAGTGATTATAAACCTGTCTACATATGTGTGAAAACTGCTCAAGCCTCAGCGAATACTTAAGAGACCTCCAGGTTATTCCAACATTCAGCTATCAAAAGAAGCTTGCCAAGCACGATTGTAGTTGTTTTGTTCTTATGCACACAAAAGACACCCTTTCTAAATGTTAGTATGGTACGGAGCCGACTAGTCGACTCTATTGCCCACCAACTTTAGGTTAGAATGTCTGCTCATGAATAGTCCTTTTTGTACTATTCACTGTAGCAAAAGATAAGTCTTCCTCTTAAGGCTTGGCACGCACTCTAACCCTACAATATTGCATTAAATGAACATTTAATGCAATAGGTATAAATAGAAGTGTTTCTTCTCCATGCAGAGTGTGTGCAACTCACTCTGAAAACTTAATTCTTACTTTGAGCATTCTTATTTCTTTTCGCATTTGCTAAGAATCTGTGTGTCACCAAAGATTGTTTAGATACGTTTTCTTACCTTATCTTTCCGCAAACAGTCTTGTAAAATTTGTATTGATCTTCTCTATCAATATACATTTTAAATTTGAAAATATTGTGTTTGTATTCATCCCCTCCTTTCTACAAACTATTTTACTTATCTTGTAGACACTAAAGGGACAACAAGTGGTATCAGAGCAGTGTTCTATCTTTTCTAAGCTGTTTAGTTGTTTTTTTTGCATTATTTTATCTTCTTCTCTAGATAACTTTACTGCTTTTAAATGGCTTTGCGAATTATAAACACACACAAGACAATGACTCTCTTGCCAAACCTCCTTGGTTCGTCCATGACAACTATAGTCTATGGAAGAACCGGATGTCCCTCTTTCTTGAAGGTGTGGATCCTGAAATTCCATATTACATAGAAAATGGACCATATGTACCATTTGCTATTTCTCCGGCTGTTCCAGCAACAGTTACGACTGCCGCGATTCCTGAATGACAGATTCCAAAGCTCCCTCATCAGTGGAGTGATGAAGACAAGAAAGAAAATAGCTATAGACACTCGCGCTAGGTCTATAATAGCTATGTCTCTTCCTGACGAGATTTATCACTCTGTGATGAAGCTTAAGACTTCTAAATCCGTGTGGGACACACTTTGTGCTCAATATGAAGCAACCACTCAGGTTCAAGAAACTAGAAAGATCGTAAGGCAGTACGAAAGCTTTCTCTATGGAAAGTCTGAAACGCTGTCTGAAGTACATCAACGTTTTAATTGTCTCCTTATTGATCTAAGGGCTGTAGGCAGGGAATATTCCAACTCTGAAACTTTAACTAAGTTTCTGGAATGTCTTCCTGAGTCTTGGGACACCTTTTCCATGTGTCTTAAGATGTCCAATGACATGTCCTCTCTTTCTCTTTCTAAGAGATTCTACTTAACCATGAGCAATCTCGTCAACTGAAGAGGAATCTAGTCAAAGATTCCGAAGAAATACAAAGCTCTCCTTTAGCTTTGATCTCTGAAGCTACTTCAGGTGAAACCCCTTCTACTTCTTTTACTTCTTCTCTTCATCGTGTTGTTATTACAGAGATAGACTCTATTATCTCTGAGGATATTCCAGAATCTGATCTAGCAGATTTTGATGAATCCGTGGCCCTCTTGACTAAATCTTTCAGGAGGTTCGCCAGCAAAAGCAACTATCGCAGATCTCCCTTGCTGACCATTAAGGAAAAGCCAAAGTCTGAAAGAATAGACAAGGCCTCAGCAGTCTGCTATAATTGTCACCGCCCCAGACATTTTACAGGTGAATGCAGATCAAAGAAATCTGCGACGCCATCTTCCAAAACCCCATCCTTCTTCTGGACCAAGGATGAAAAGTACTTAAAACTGTTAAACCCCATAACTCATGATGTAAAAAGTAATAAAAAATAACAAGTGATGAAGAACTAGAAGACCGATGAAGACATCAAGGAAGAATCGACTAAGTCTGGAATTCAACCATTGGATCGATGGATAGTTCAACCATTGGACCGATGGACAACGTTCAACCAGAGGATCAATGGACAGGTTCAAGGATGCGATGGAAAGAAGCATTCTCATCGATCCTCTGGTCATCAACACTTAGAAGATTTTCCAGCACTCCATCCAAACATGCAATGAAGAATTGAAGATAAGGATGAAATCATCATACCATGAATGACAGCTGGAGATGACAAATCAACAGCTGGAATTCAAGTTTATCTTATTGTTAATGTTTATCCATGTGAAAGATAAACCCTATMTGTTAGCTAGACGATTTGCTAGAAAGTAGCATTAGATAGTTATCTTCTTAATAATCGTTTAGTATAAACAGATGATTAGGTCTATTGTAAAAATAAGGCTTTACTATTTGTTTTACGTTTCTGAATCTATAAAGTAAAACCTTTGAAGCTCAAAGTTGTTCTTAAATTTTCTTATTTTATTCTTGAGACTTCATAACTTTCTTCATTAAATCACTATAATTTGGTTATTCATAACTAGATTATTAGTGTTATTGAGAGATCTGGGATCAACAATTGGTAT
>NW_020204421.1:0-649 GCF_001531365.2 Cynara cardunculus var. scolymus
TCTTCACCAAGCTATTTGGAATGAATCCTCATTTCAAATCATTTATGACGTCACTCAAACCATGCGCCTGACACAAAACAGGCTATCCCCTTTTTGCCGCTTCATTCTTTTTCCCTCCCAAACCCCAGAGTGACACGTGTCCACATTCATTTATGGCACGTACTATCAAGACGGCTCACGTTCCTCCAATCCCATCATACAATACCCAACCGCCACTTTCTCATGATTATTATATTATATTAATCAAAGAAACGTTTTCCTTTCCTCTATCACCCCACCCACCTCCACTATATATACTCATCTTCCCCACCATTACCATCTTTACGCCTTCAAAACCTGCAAACCACTTTTTGATGAACACAAACTAACCTGCAAACTTCCATAGCAATGGCATTCTCCACTTCCCACGAATCCAACAACAACGATAGTCGCCTTCAATCCATGGGAGCAGACAGTAGGGCTATCGTCTTTCTCCCTATGAAACCCAATAATCATCTAATCGAGCTTGAAAACACTCTCTATGACGACAGGTACGGGATAATAATTAAATTCTTCAAAAACTGCATTCTCCTCCCTGCTCTCACTCTGGTAAATCCAAAGGTTCCTGTTAAATACGTTCAACAGTACTGGAAAAACTGTGAATTTGATG
>NW_020204421.1:3815-4458 GCF_001531365.2 Cynara cardunculus var. scolymus
ATGACGATCATGTATGGCCTCTACTTCAACCTCAACATCGATTACACCCTCCTCATCTACACTGAGATCCACGCGACCGTGCTAAAGAAGTGCAAACTTCAAGCCGCTAGAAAGCCACTGATCGCTGTCCTGTTCCCTCGCTTCCTTGCTCTCATAATTGGGGATGCGATGAGGAAAAATGTACTCCCCGCCACAGAGCCATTCACACCGATCCACAAAATGCACGGACATCGCCCAACTCTTTCAAAGGACGGATAGAGCATCAACAGACCACTCTCAAGGGCTATGCTCCCTGTCATTCCATCGACAAACGAGATACGCCAAGCCTATGAATGCTCCATGTTGTCCCAAGAACCAAGGGCAGCTACCCCGGAGCACTTAGAGCCGTCCCCCCTCCAAACGAGGGAGCACAAGCATCGTCTTCATCGGATGATGAAGATGATGATGATGATGATGATGATACTAGTGACTCCCCCGGCCCTCACCAACATATTTCTAAACCCACTCCCCAAAGGGCAACCACATCCACTATCCCTAGCGATCAAAGCCAAAGGGATATTGAAACAGGACGACCCAGTCCAATCCCAACCCAAGCTACCCATCCAGAGGCCATCCTTCGGGCCTCTGGAGATGATCAAGCCGA
>NW_020204421.1:5048-7014 GCF_001531365.2 Cynara cardunculus var. scolymus
AACATCACGAGATAGCTCTTCTCTTGAAGGCTATCAAGGACATGATGGAAGTCCTTCAAGGCCTACCTTCACACAAGGCCAAGAAGGCGCCTCAGGAACAGAGGCCCAACCTACAGCATCTGTTGCTGTAGGGGTTACCCAACTAGCAAATCTAGTCACTAAGGCTGAGTTCCAAGCCTATATTGACAAAGTGACGCAGCCCTTGGATGACCTTAAACTCCTAATCCAAGGGCTGGTGGAAAAACAACCCTCACCCGATACCTCTGACCTCCATCAATCCCTTGCCATCCTTCAACGACATCTAAACCAGATCGATACCCAAACCCAAACCAACTCTTCCCGCCTCCAAATTCTCCAACAAACCATCACCCAACATCATAACACCATATTATCCCTAGCCACCCAACGCAACCAAGTCCTTCTCCAATCCCTTGCCACCCTCACAGCTCAGGCAACTAAGACCGATGAGAACCTCACATACATTATTTCCCAACTTCAAACCATCACTCGCCATCTTCATCAACTACCATCCTCCATCATCTCTCAAATTCCCAAACCTTCTCATCCTTCCACCTCTTCAATCAATGAAACCCTTACCACCCTCACCCACCCAATAACAACCATCCAAGACACTCTCACCCAACTACCCGCTGCCATCCTTGCCCAAATACCCCAACCCACCCCTCAACCACCTCCAACCTCTGCAGGCCCCTCATTCGATGAAGCCTTCTCTTCCTTCATTGCAGAGGTGAAAGATCTAATCGCCAACCTCCCTATTTCCCCACCAACTTCCACCTCCACCATCCCATCACAACCTACAACTTCCACCTCCACCACCGACTTTGCCACAAAGGCAGACATGCAAGCACTATCAAGAGCGCTAGTCTCCTCTTTCAACGAGATCAACGCAAAGTTTGTTCATCGAGACATCCAACCAACAAGAGCTCTCACTACAACGCTGGTCGATGAACAACGACGTACTTCAACTCTCCTTCGTTCAATGAAGGAGACCACCAGAAAGGCAGCCYTGAGGGAGTATCTTACATCCCTCAGGAGGAACAAGAAGAAGAAGAGGTCTCAAGCCTCTTGCTCAAGCAGCTGCCCGAGCAAAAGAAGGTGCCACGATGACCAAGACCCCGAGGATCAAGGCCTTGGCCCTCGTGAGGGGGAGAAAGAGGTGGCGGCTGTATACATTTCAACATCCGCTGCACCACAGCAACCAACACCACACCAACCTTCACATCAAGAAACCCAACCAAGGGAACCAGAGGCCTTGCCCTCTGATGATCAACCGCATATCCAAGTTTTCTTGGCTACAACCCCAAAACCCATCGTGTTGAGTTCCTCAACCGATGAAGAACCAACCACTCCATAAACACATCAACCCTTTTCTCCTGCACCAAATATAAACCTACCCTTAACCCCCTCACCATCACCCCGCACAACTCAACCTTTCATCATTTCTCCACAACCAGAGCCTACCATAACCCAACCTTCTCCACCCATACAACCAGAGCCTACTAAAACCCAACCTTCTTCACCCATACAACCAGAGCCTACAATAACCCAACCTTCTTCACCCTTACAACTAGAGCCCATTACAACCCAACCTTCATCACCCCAACAACCAGAACCTATAATAACCCTAACCCAACCAACCCAAACACAACCAATGGTGCAAGCGGATGTTCCCTCTTCCTCAAGGCATCCTCCAACAGGCCTAGTGGACGAAATTATTCAGTAGATGGATTCGTTAAGGAGAAGACCTCAAGAGCCACCTAGGGAACCAGTAATGATGGAAAATATCCATCAATACATGTACCATGATCGCGATGAAAATTTGTCAACAAATCCTCCAATTCTATCGCCCGAATCAATGGATCTCCTACACCATCGTTTCGTCAGACAAACTACTCAAGATCCGCAAGTTGTCTTCTCGAATGAAGGAATAAGGAGAGTCATGGAC
>NW_020204421.1:7909-9099 GCF_001531365.2 Cynara cardunculus var. scolymus
AGCTGGAATTATAGTTTATCTTGTAAACAATGATTATCCATGTAAAAGATAAACAATATCTATTAGCTAGAATATTTGCTAGAAAGTAGCAATAGTTAGTTATCTTAGCATTAGCTAACTAGTATAAATAAACGACTAGGTTTATTGTAAAAAGCACGCATACGTGAAAAATCCTCTTTGTGTTTTACGTTTTATTATCAATAAAGTAAAACCTTTGAAGCTCAAATTGTTCTTTAATATTCATATATTAATTTTGAGTCTTYTTAACTTTCTTCATAAAATCATTATAATTTGGTTATTCATAACTAGATTATAAGTGTTATTGAGAGATCTGGGATCAACAATATATATCATAGATTTCATACCACCCGAGCTATCCCGGCCAGTGGAATGATCTTCCCACCCGAGCTATCCCGGACAGTGGAGAAAATGACCGGACTCTAACACGGCAAAATACGCACCATACCCAAGTAATCTCAGCTGTTATGGCCTTAAGCGTGCCTCCCCGAGTGAAACACAAAGTAACCACCGAGTAGCACGTGTGGAAGGACGGAGTGCAATAGCCAATAATCTCTTGAAATTGATAAGGAGACATAACATGGATAAGTGTGGAAGCAAGTAACAAATAGATAACACATGTCTAGCAAATATCAAGTTAAGTAGCCCCATAAACTCACAGTGCTTTTCGATACTCAAAAATCGAGCCAACTTAGGCTCTACGTCCATATATGTCTAAACATCGTCCAACGGTCACTCTGGAAGGACCAAGTGAGCTTATTTAAAACCTGTAATATGTACCAAAAGTTTCATAAAGATCCGACAACAAAAACTTAACCAAACTTAATTTAAACTCATTTTAGGCACTATAATTCACAGCTCAAAATCAACTTTTTATCAGTTTTTAGACACAATAATAACCAACCTAGAAGCCTTATTTCTTAAAAGTTTCTAAAGGACAGGTTTAGATCTACATATAAGATTTTTAAAATGTCCAGAATCATAGCAATCCGAGCTACGGTTAAGAAGTTATCGCACATTCAAAACAGCATCTCAGATAGATTCGGTGCTGTCAAATTCACCAACTAAATAGGCTAGAATCCATATTTTGGATTCAATCTTTATTCCAACAATCAAAATGCCATCTAACCATGTTTATATTATTGATTACAAGATCAATACTCAAGAATTTC
>NW_020204421.1:9829-11349 GCF_001531365.2 Cynara cardunculus var. scolymus
CGTAGATATTGATGCTTTTGACCCGTTTCTTTCCAATTGTTTTACCTCGGGCCTCGTACGATGATTCCRACTATTTCATATATAGTTTATTGCATTCGGGTTTGCTTCCAAATTTTACGTTTTGATCACATAAACACGTATAAAGGGGATAATTGCAACGTATTTGCGAAAGTGTATGTTACACCACCACCCTCACCTCAAACACAAAACCAACCATCTCCCTCAAACCAAGTGTTAAACCCCACAATTCATAATGTTAAAAGTAATGAAAAACTATAAGTGATGAAGAACTAGAAGACCAATGAAGACATCAAGGCAGAAACGACTAAGTCTGGAATTCAACCAGAGGACCGATGGACAGTTAAAGGATGCGATGGAAAGAGCATTCTCATCGATCCTCTGGTCATCAACACTTAGAAGATTTTCCAGCACTTCATCCAAGCATGCAATGAAGATTTGAAAATAAGGATGAAATCATCATATCATGAATGACAGCTGGAGATGACAAGTCAACAGCTGGAATTTGAGTTTATCTCAATATTAGCGCCTATCCATACAAAAGATAAACCTTATCTGTTAATAGAGGATTTACTAGAAAATAGCATTATTTAGTTATCTTCTTCTTAGCTAATTAGTATAAATAGATGATTAGACCTATTGTAAAATGAGTCGCTTTTACGTATCACTCTTACGTTTCTCAGTTTATAAAAGTTAAACTTTTGAAGCTCAAGACTGTACATAAATATTCTTATTATTCTTCTCGAGTCTTCATAACTTCTTTCATAAAATCACTATAATTTGGTTATTCATAACTAGATTATTAGTGTTATTAAGAGATCTGGGATCAACAATTGGTATCAGAGCAAAATCAATATCCAGAAGCGATGAAGATCATGCAGACTCCAATGCTGTAGGTACATCTCTTACAGAAGCTCATGCTACATCATCTACTTCTCCTATGTCTTCAAATCACACTCAAGAACCAGAGTCTAATTCTGGAGATGATCTCGTTGAGGGGGAGCAAGCAGTTCCATCAATCGATGAAGAACTGCATCCTGTTGCTTCAAAACCTCAATCAAACACCAAGTGGACAAAAAATCACCCACACCACCAAATCATTGGTGATCCAACCTCTGGTGTGTCAAGACGAGATCCGCTACAGCAAATGAATGCCTCTTCGCCAACTTTCTGAGCATGATAGAACCAAGGAAGATTTCTGAAGCTCTACAAGACCCAAACTGGATAAACGCAATGCAAGAAGAATTACTCCAGTTTGAACGAAATAAAGTATGGTCTCTTATGCCTCTACCCAAAGGGAAGACGGCTATAGGAACCAAATGGGTCTTTCGAAACAAGAAGGATGAAGATGACATTGTAATAAGGAACAAAGTCAGGCTTGTTGCAAAAGGCTATCTCCAGGAAGAAGGAATTGATTACGATGAGACATTCGCTCCCGTCGCAAGGACTTGAAGCCATCCGAATGTTCCTAGCCTATGCAACACATAAAGGTTTTAAAGTCT
>NW_020204421.1:12834-14826 GCF_001531365.2 Cynara cardunculus var. scolymus
GATTCACAATCTTTGGAACCAGAGCTACTCTGGTCTCAAAGGCTCACCCATCACACAACTTTCACATACACTTCACCATTTTCCATTACTTATTTTCTTTCCTTCACAACCAGAGCCTCTGGTTGTATAGACCAGAGCCTCTGGTACGCCTAATTCTTCCTTATTATTTGTTTGAGGGGGAGTCTTTGAAAATTTCAAAATCCTTACTCATTTCTAATTTGAGGGGGAGCAAAAATATTCATCTCCACATTTCATATTCTTCATGGACATTTTACATCCAGAATCTCTGGTCCTACTATCCAGAGCCTCTGGTCACCCAAATGCTACATACGTATCTCACCAGAACTCCTCTGGTTCTATATACCGGATTAACAATGTTTATCTAGAACCTCTGGTTTGCAATCCAAGGCTTCTATAAACATATAATCCAACATTACATCAATGAATTCCTTCATAGATGTTCACCCAGAACTCCTCTGGTTCCTCCCCAATGAGTCATGACCAACTAGAGCCCCTCTGGTTCCATGTCAATAATTTTTATACAAAAAAACTCATCTTAATTGAACTTCATTTTTCAAGATTATACAAAATTGCAGCTTTTGTGACTAAAAACTATACAACATGGGTTTTTAGAAGACCAAAACTCTGTAATTAGTATTAATCTTACAATTAGATGGGATTTTTAAATTCAAATTATTTTTGGGTTACGTATTCATCAAGCTATTATTTTGAATAATTTTTATTCAAATAATGTCCCACGTCATCATAACCACGCGCCTGACACCCTCAACAGCCTATTCTCAACATACCCTTTTAACCTTTCCCTCTCCCTTACCCCGTCTTGACATGTATCCTACTATATTAAATGCACGTACTATCAAGACGACTAACGTTCCTTAAATCAAATCGTCATAAAACAAACCGCCAAAACTCTTCATGATTATTATATTTTAATAATCAAGAAATGTTTCCTTTCCCCCTTACCCCAACCCATCTCCATTCTCCCGCCTATATATATCCTTCTTCTACCTCCATTTTCCTTTTACGCTTTCATAAACCTGCAACTACACTCTCAAAACCTCTAAACCTGCAACTACACTATGAAAACCTCCAACCCAACAACCTTCTCAAAGTTGCAAAAATGGCATCCTCCGCTTCTCATGAATCCAACAATAATGATAGCAGAATCCAGTCGACAGGAGCCGATAGCCGTGTCATCATCTTCCTACCAATGCCGCCAAATAATCACGCTATCGAACTCAAAACCGCCTTATTTTGAGGACCGTTTTGCCATTATTATTGAGTTCTTCAAACACAATGTTCTTCTTCCTGCTCTCACCCTTGCCGATACAGCCGTACCCATAAAGTACGTTCAACAGTATTGGCAAACCTGTGAGTTTGATGAAGAAAGCCACGGTATCATGGGGGACATAGACGCCCCTAACGATATGATCTGCTCTATTAAAATATCACAGGCTAAGGTTTCCCGGATAATAGGCATTCCAACACGCAAAGAACTTGGCATTGCACAATTTGACGAACCACCAACCACCGACGACATTCTCCGATTCCTGAAAATGCTAGGTTACAACAGTGACATACGAACCGTCTCCAATTTTAAAGGCCAAAGCCTTCCACCGATGTGGAATATGTTCTTCTCCCTTCTGAACAGAGCCCTTACATGCAAATTGGGCTCCTTGGACCAAGGCAACACAAATATCATGACAATAATGTATGGGATGTACTTCAACTTGAACCTGGACTACGCCTTTCTCATCTACAACGAAATACTTTTGGCGGTAGTCAAGAAGTCGAAGCTCCAGGCCACTGTAAGCCTCTCCCTGCGGTTCTCTTTTCGCGCTTCATCGCTCTTTTCATCGGGGATGGTGTTAGCTCTCATCATCTTTGAATGTAAAAGTATCGAAAAAGTAACACAGCAAGTTTTGACAGAAGATGATCTGTCACAGAAGACCGCAGAGGACATTCAACAAA
>NW_020204422.1:0-1291 GCF_001531365.2 Cynara cardunculus var. scolymus
AAATCTTTTTGAACCTCGGAAAACTTTTCCTTTGAAGAATTTTCCATATTTATAAACTTTGTTTGAGCTTCTTCGAACATTTTGAAAAATCTGTTTCTTTCCTCTGTGAGAAGAATGACTTCTTTTTCACAAAGAGAAAGTTTTTCTTTTAGCTTGAAATGCTCCAAATGACATGAATCGAGGTTATCAATAATCTCTATGTATAGATCAAGTGATTCAGAAGAGTAAGAAGTAGAAACCTCTTGGTCCTTTCTTTTAGAGGAGTCAGAGTCGATCTTAGCCATCCCACAGAAGAGCTCATCCTCTGTGTCCGAGTCTTCCCAAGGAAGGAGACCCTTCTGCTCATCTTCATCAGAGGATTCATCAGTTACTAACTCACTCGATTGAGCTAGCAGAGACTTCTGTTGGTAGTAGTCAGCCTTCTTTATGTAGAAGGCTGCATCTCTAGGACCCCTTTGTGGAGCCTTTGGCCCTTTTGACCAGCAATCTGCAGCAAAGTGGCCTGGTTTGCCACATCTAAAGCATCCTTCCTTCGACTCTTCCTTCTTCTGCTCCTCTACCTTCTTTGAAGGCTTCTGCTCCTTCTCACTAGCATCCGATCTACCACCCTCTACGAAGTTTCTTCTGTTGAAACTCTTGTACTCCTTCCTCTCACCACCCTTTATGTATTCTCTGGTGATCAAGGCCAGAGTTTTCATCATCTCCTTCATCGAGACTTCTTTATCAGAACTCTCCTCACTCTCTGCTATCAGGATCTTCTTCTTCTTCTTCTTCTTCTTCTTCTTCTTCTCCTTCTCTTCCTTCTGTGTTCCTTTCTCCTTTCTAGAGCTGCCATCCTCTGCAACCAGAGCAAGTGGACCACCATAGTTCTTTTTCATTTCTAGAACTTGAGGCTCTTGACTTTTAAGAGAGACAAATAAGTCAGCCAGAGTCCAAGCTTCCAAATCCAAGGTGGCCTTCATAGACATGGTTAGGTGCATCCATTTAATTCCAAGGCTCTTCAAGAACAGGGAGTTGTTGTCCTCTGCCGTTCTCATTACTCCATACCTTTTGCAATTGCTAATAAGAGTGTTTAGTCTGGAGTATGTGTCCGACAGGGATTCACCCTCCTTAGCCTTGAAGCTGTGGTATTCATCAATGCAAATTGTTCGATTGTTCTTAAGAGTTTTCTTACCTCCTTCAATCTGTTTTTCTAATTCTGCCCAAATATACATGGACAATTGACAGTGATCGATACATTTGAAGATTTCGTGAGGTATTGCCATGATTAACAACCGTTTGCATTTGCTGC
>NW_020204422.1:1971-11883 GCF_001531365.2 Cynara cardunculus var. scolymus
AGACGAATCCGCAGACCCTCTGTGAGCCATTTCAGAGGCTCTGCTATTATAGACTTGTAAGATCTTATTGTCAGAGGACCATTTTCCAGAACCTCTGTGAGAGACATCAGAGGTTCTGTTGAACTTTACTTGCACGATGAAACAGCTTCAGTTGCTAGTCCTTTGATGTCTTCTGTGGAAGATACCCTTCTATCAACACTTGCAGAATACTTTTTCATACTCTTACATTAAGTGAATATTAGAGCTAACATTCTCAGAGATGAGAAACGAGGAGAGGGTATCATACCAGGCATGGGGAGCCTACTTTAACCCGTAAAGAGTTTTATCTAAATGATAGACATGGTTTGGATACTTAGGGCCTAGAAACCCTGAAAAGATATGTCCGAATGTTGAGCCTCTTTTCAGACCGGCAAGTTGAGCTTGAGCTTTCACTTCCTCTTGGAGTTTTCTATTTAGGACTGCACTCTTTAAATCCATTTGGTAGAGTTTTAAGTCTCTATGGGCAGCAAAGGCTAGGAAAAGTTGAATAGCTTCGAGTCTAGCCACTGGTGTGAAACTTTCATCATAATCTATACCTTCTTATTGTCTATAACCATGAGCAACAAGTCGATCCTTGTTACGGGTTACCACACCTTGTTCATCTAACTTGTTGCGATAAACCCATTTAGTGCCTATCACAGTTTTGTCAGATGTATGTGGGACAAGGTACCAAACTTTGTTTCTTTCGAACTCAATAAGTTCCTCTTGTATGCAATGACCCAACTAGGATCTGATATAGCATAATTGATTTTCTTGGGTTCAACTAAAGAAAGGAAGTTGACAAAGAGATAAATATTACCTAGACCTCGACAAGTCTGAATACCTGCACTTGGATCACCAAGAATTTGATGAATAGGATGGTCTTTTGTCCATCGCTGAGCTGGTAGAGGATTATCATTTAACCATTGATGTTCAGGAACAGAAGATGAGGCTTCAGCTGTAGATTCTTCAACAATAGGAACAATTGGTAAAGAAGCCTCAGATTCAGTGACTGATAGAGGTTCAAATACTGAGGGCATTTCATTCACTGAGTGATCAGTGTTTGAAGTAGAAGGAGGAACACAACTAATGGGCACTGCAACAATCTCTAAAGAAGATTCGCTTTGGTTATTAGCTGCAACTGAACGGTACGTGGATCATCATCAACTTCTGGAGCTTCGGCGTTGGGTGGATTGCTGAAGGAAACTTCAGGTTGTCCAACATGAGAGAACATCCAGTTTTCTAATTCTTCATCATCATTAATGATGGGTTTAGAATTAGCTGATCAAGATTCGTCAAAGGTGACATGAATAGTTTCTTTTATTGTTTGTCGGTGTTTGTTGGATATTGTAAAGGCTTTGTATACTAAAGAATATCCAAGAAAGATTCCTTTATCAGCTTTGGGATCAAACTTTCCCAGTTGATCATGGTTGTTGAAAATGTAACACGTGCAACCAAAGATGTGTAGAAGCTGAGAGATGGCTTTCTGCTATGGAAGAGTTCGTAAGCTTTCTTCTTGAACCACTTAATGATGAGCGACCAGTTTTGAGTGAAACAAGCTGTGTTGACAGCTTCAGCCCAGAAATGAATGGGAAGATGAGAGTCGCTGAGCATTGATCGAGCAGCCTCAATGATTGTTAGATTTCTCCTTTAAGCGACCCCATTTTGCTGAGGAGTTCTCACAGAAGAGAAGTTGTGAGAGATTCCCTTGTCCTCAAAGAAATTATCCATAGTACTGTTTTTGAATTCAGTTCCATGGTCACTCCTTATAGATCGTATGTTGATCCCAGATCTCTCAATAACACTAATAATAGAGTTAAGAATAATCAAATTTTAGTGTTTTAATGAACAAAGTGATGAACACTCAAGAATAAATTATGAACATTAAAGAACAATCTTGAGTATCAAAGGTTTCACATTATTAATAAGAAAAACGTAAAAGCGACATTTAATACAATAAGCCTAATCACCTATTTATACTAGTAAGCTAATTAGAAGATAACTATCTAGTGAGACTATTTAGCTAATCTTCTATTAACAGATAATGTTTATCTAAACTACTAATAAGCTATAATATTAAGATAAACTTAAAAATCCAGTTGTCGACTTGTCATCTCCAGCTGTCTTTCATGGGATGATGAATCAACCTTATCTTCATATCTTCATCGTATGCCTCTGGTTGAATTGCTGAAGAAAACTCTAAGTGTTGTTGACCAGAGGGGTGATAAAGATGCTCTTTCCATCGTATCTCTGGTTGTTCATCGACCCTCTGGTTGTTCTCCAGACTTGGTCAAGTCTGCCTTGATGTCTTCATCGGTCTTCTAGTTCATTATTACTTATTGTTTTTCATTACTTTTAGACTTTATGGATTATGGGGTCTAACAATCTCCTCCAAAGTAATGAAAGAATATAAACTAATTTATGAACAGAATTGAAGAATACAGACTAATCTAAAGAAAAACATCAAATTCCAAATTTTCATTGGATGATGAATTCTTACAGTAATGGAAATAAAAGACATCATTTTAAGGCAAAAATTTACAACTCATCATGATTTACCTTGAGATATATCCCAGAAGCGCAGAAGCAGTCTTCGATAGCCGATGACTGTTGATATCTCATGAATGAGTTGATTCCCATATTCTCTTGGCACATGAGATCCACCAAGTCTTTCTCTGATGACCTTCTGAAACCACTCAAGTGTATCGGTTGAATACTTGAAGGCTTTAGTCAATCTGAAGAATTTCTTTACCCCAAACTCATTCTTGAAGACAAGTCCAATCTCGGGTTGAGTTAAGACAGAGGTAGATCTTTTCTTCTGCAGGCCAGGGAAGTCTTCATTTGGTGGAGCGCAGGAGAGTCTTTTGATGCCTAAGTGAAGAGCAATTTGAAAATCACTCTTGGCTTGATGCTTCACCAGGGTCTCCATTGTCTTTACAACCGCTCTGTTTGCCATCCTAAATCTGATGCCATGATCTTGTCGCTGAGCCGTGTACACGTAAAGTTTGATCAAGTCGTAGGGGTTGAGATTGATCAAGTCGTTGAAGACGCTCACCTGACCGTGAGCTCTTTCCACCGTGTACTCGATGAATCTTATTGCTCTGTTGGTGGAGGTCCTCATTTTTATATCCATTACCCTCCTTATCCCATTGTTTGAGAAGACAGCCTGTGGTGCTTGGGTGGTCTGTCTAATAAACCTATGGTGTAGGAGGTCCATGGATTCTAGCAATAGAATCGGAGGATTGAGAGTCAAATCTTCATCGCGATCGTGATACAAGTATTGATGGATATTTTCCATCATTATGGGTTCCCTGGGTGGCAGCTCTAGACGTCTCCTCGGCAACTCCATGTTCTCGATTATTTCATAGACTAGGCTCTGTGGAGGGTGCCTTGATGAAGAGGGAATGTCCGCTTGCACCGTGGTTGGTTCGATTGGGGGTTTAGTTTGGGTTATGGGATGTGTTTGGGTGGTGGTTTGTGTATCGGTTGGGGGTTGTGTATGGGTAGTGGGTTGTGTATCAGTTGGAGGGTGTGTATTGGTTGGCAAGAGGATGGTTTCTTGGGTTGGCTCAGGTTCATCGGGTTGGGTGATGAAAGGTTGTGTATTGCGAGGGGTTGGTGATGGGGTTAATGGTAGGTTTGGTGTGGGTGATGGAGTAAAAGGTGGGTTGGTTTCTATTGGTGGGGTGGTTGGATTTTCATCGGTTGAGGAACTCAACATGATGGGTTCAGGGGAGGCTGCAAGGGGAACATGTACATTTTGTACATCTTCAGAGGGCTGAGCCTCTGGTTCCCTTGCCTGGGTTGATGGGGATTGTTGTTGTGTTTGGGGTTGTGGTGATGGTGCAGTAGACTTCGTCGGTTGAGCAGCCGCAGCCTGGTTCTCCCCCTCATGAGGTCCAAGACCTTGATCATCGGGGTCTGGGTCCTTATGGCGTAGCCTCTTTTGTGGGCGGCTGCTTGATCATTAAGCTCTACTCCTCTTCTTCTTTTTCTCCATCCTGAAGGACGCAAGATACGTCTTCAGGGCTTGGTGTCTTTGGCTCTCCTCCATCATGTGAAGGAGAGAGGTGGTGCGCCTTTGTTGGTCAGCAAGGCTCTGGGTGATGGCCTTGGTCGGTTGTGCCGCTCGATGAATGAACTTAGCACTTATATCGTTGAAAGAGGAGATAAGTGCCTTGGATAGAGCCCTGAGATCGGCTCTTGTGGCATACTCCGTGCCTGATGATGATGCTTGTGGTGGCACGGAGGTGGTTGTGGATGTGGATGGAGGAATGGGTAGGTTGGCGATGAGATTTCTCACCTCTGCAGTGAAGGAGGAGAAGGCTGCATCAAAGGATGGGCCTTCAGAGGGAGGTGGGGGTGGAGTAGGCTGGGGGATGTGGGCTAGTATTGTGGCTGGGAGTTGGGTTAGGGTGGTTTCTATGGTGGCCATTTGGTGGGTGAGGGAGGCTAGGGTTTCATCGATTGATGAAGTGGTTTGAGGTGGGGCTTGTTGAGGAATTTGGGAGATGATGGTGGTTGGTAGGGTGTTAAGGTTCTGGAGGATGGTGTTTAGCTGGTCAGTTATGTAGGTAAGGTTCTCATCGTCCTCAGTTGCTTGGGCCATGAGGGTGGCGATGGAGTGAATGAGGATTTGGTTTCTTTGGGTGGCAAGGGAGGAGGCGGTGTTGTGGTGTTGGGTGATGGTTTGCTAGAGCATTTGGAGACGTGTTGCATTGTCTCGGGTTTGGGTTTCAAGTTGGAAGAGGTGTCGTTGAAGGATGGCATAGGATTGTTGAAGGGTGGTGTTATCGGTTGATGGTGGGTTGTGAACAATCCCTTGGATGATGAGTTTAAGGTCTTCCAAGGACCACAGAACCGAGTCATCAAAGGCTTGGAACTCGGCCTTTGTGACCAGGTCGGCAATGGGGGTAACCCCTGTAGCAACGGATGCTGCAGGTTGAGCCTCTGCTCCTATGGCGCCTTCATTTCCTTGTGAAAATGTAGGCCGTGAAGGACTTCCATACTGTCCTTGATAGCCCTCAAGTGAGGAGCTATCTCGTGATGTTGCTGGATCGACTTTCTCTTCCTCGGCTTCAAATATTGGGTAAGTGAAGCGAATGTGTGTCCCCTTCGGTAGATCAAATATCGAAGGGGGTGTGCAGGAAAGGGAGATCGCTCTGAACGATCTTGGGGTGTATCAATGTCAGAAGCAACACATACTTCTGTGTGTGTGATAGGTTGTGTCGAGCCTTGAGGCGAAGGGGCTCTTATTTCTTCATCACCTCTCTGTTGGGAGAGGGTGATGGAATGTGGGTTCCTCAGCTGATTCATCTACAGAGGCCCGAATAATGGCCTCTGGATGGCTGGCTTGGGTAGGGATTGGACTGGGTCGTACTTGTTCAATACCCCTTTGGCTTTGATCGCCAGGGGTAGATGTGGTGGTTGCCCTTCGGGAAGTGGGTGGAGGAATTGTTTGAGTAGGGCCGGGGGAGGCACGATGAGTGTCACCATCATCATCATCTTCATTATCCGATGAAAATGCCTCTTGTGCTCCCTCGCTTGGTTCTGGGGATGGCTCTAGTCGCTATGGGGTAGCTGCCCTTGGTTCCTGAGAGAGCAGAGAACATTTATAGGATCGGCGGATCTCAGATGTCGATGGAATGACATTGAGCATGACCCTTGAGAGTGGTCGGTTGATGGTGTAACCCTTCTTCGATAGGGTGGGTCGATGGCCTTGCATTTTGAAGAGAGGAGTGAACGGTTCTTCAGCCGGTAGACCATGTTTCCTCATTGCGTCTCCTATGAAGAGGGCTAGGAAACGAGGAAATAGAACAGCAGATAAGGGTTTGCCGGTGGCCTGGAGCTTGCATTTCTTGACTACCGCCGAGTGGATCTCATTGTATATGAGAAAGGCGTAGTTAAGGTTGAGGTTGAAGAATAGCCCGTACATGGTCGTCAGTATATTGATGTTTCCTAGGTCCAATGACCCTAGCTTGCATGAGAGGGCCCTGTTCAGGATTGAGAAGAACATGTTCCACATTGGCGGGAGGAATTGTCGTTTGAAGTCGGAGACATTGCGTAGATCATGATTGTAACCTAGCATCTTAATGAAGCGTAGTATGTCGTCGGTGGTGGGTGGTTCATCATATTCGGCAATGCCAAGCTCTCGACGAGTGGGAATGCATAAAACTCGAGATACTTTAGCCCACGAAATTTTGAGCGAGCAGATCATATCGTTTGGAGCATCCATGTCCCCCATTATTCCATGGCTGTCGGGGTGGAATTCATAGGTTTGCCAGTACTGTTGGACGTATTTTAGTGGTACGCCGGTGTCAGCAAGGGTCAGTGCTGGTAGTAGAATGCAGTTCTTGAAGAACTCGATCATGACGGCAAACATGTCGTCGAATAGATGGATTATCTTCCATTAATCTCTGGTTCCTCATACTTAGAAAATATTTTCCTTTCATAGACCAGAGCCTCTAGTTCTTCTAACCAGAGCTTCTGGCTCTCRAAATCAAGCCAACCAGAGCTTCTGGACGCTCTTTACTTATATAGAATAGTGGTCCTTATTCAAAWCTAGAACGCAATTCTCACTATGTCCAGGSAATTTCCTACCTAACGCATAGTGCAAATTTTGAATACAAAGGCTATAGAGACTATACCCCTTTATCTATGTCTAGCTACCAAGTATTTAGATACAGAGTTGACCCTCGGGTTGTCTTAGCGCTCTATGTACCTTGTTTCACTTCACAACCAGAGCTTCTAGTTAATCTAAGGTGATGGATATTCAAGATTCATGCAAACACACACGATCATGCTTTTCAGGTTTAAGATAAAATCTTTGAATTTAACTTTATTTCAAGCTCAACCGATGGGAATCTTTTTTCATAATACTTAGGTTAAACAAAGGTGATCAGGCTCTGTCTAATTTGAGTATTATAACACGACTTCCATCCTCTGGTTATACTTAGTAACATTGTTTTGAAAACATTTGGTTATAGTTTGGTTTTAAGGAAAACCGGTGTTCTCTATAACCCATGGCTCTGATACCAAATTTGTCACACCCCGCTAAAGCGGAAACACGAGGTATGGCAGGTAGAGTCTCATAGCAATAGAGTATAAAGAAACACAACCATACATTTAAAATTTAATTACACCATTTAACCAAAGTTTACAATTTCCAAAGACAAGTTTGTAAATTGAACACAAAAATAAATTTGAAGGTGATAGTTGTGACACGGCTTCTTTTAAGTGCCACCTTGAGCCTTTCTTACCCCTGAAAAGCACGTCAAAACAAGTGTCAACTACAAGAGTTGGTGAGTTCACAGGTTTTCATTTCACAACAAATCTTTAAGCAATAATTAATTCGAGTAAATCTTTTACTTACTCGCAACACTTTCAYACGAGGCACAATGTACTCCAAGTAATTTTTACGTGTTGGGCCACTACTAAACCTGCGACAACTACGCCCTTTAATACCAGACTACCTGAGCGGTGGGACGAAACCCCACATGTGTAGAACTCATACCGGACTACCTCAGCGGTGGGACTAAACCCCACATGTGTAGAACTCATACCGGACTACCTCAACGGTGGGACTAAACCCCACATGTGTAGAACTCTTGTTTTAGTTAAATGCACCCTTACTCACCAGCAGAAGGTGGGATTGTCAATCCAAATAGCGCTATCCACTTGAACTATTGGCTCATACGAGTTAATAAGTAGTGTAACCAMTGGGACTTTTTAATTAACCCAAACACAACTTTTACTAGTGTACAAAGTGTTAGTGCTCGTATTCACAATTTCATTTCAAAGCATAATTCATAAAAATCAATTTGTATCCACAATATAAACACATTGAATATTGCATGCAAATCATCACTATTTTTATACATGTTTTTCCCCCAAAAACGCGAAAATAGTAAAAAGGGGATGTGAAAACTCACTCTTTTGCAAAGCTCCGCAAATTAAATATACGATCCGGTCAGCCCACGAGCTTAACGATTCTCTATCAAAGAGGAATATCCAAAACTGTCACTTATGGGTTTAAAACTACTTATGGGGATTAATAAGTCCTAAGTCCATAAGTGTCTACTTATGTCCAACTTGATTATCTATAGTCCAAATATACATAATGTCCATATGCTCGTTAATATATTAATTTATACCGGAAGTAATGCTATAGTCCAATAAAAAGATCAAAATTTTACAAAATCGAATAATCAAAAAATCTCATTTTTGGACAGAAACTAATGGTAAATAAAATGATCAATTTATAGACTTCTAAAATGAGATAGTTTCCTATATTTTTATATGAGATATACCACTGAGTTATGGTCATTGTGACCAAATTTCATACATTTTGGAAATGTAATAATGATTCAAATAATTTATGCAATACAATATATCACAAATGATATGCAGATTACACCACGTTAGTAAAATACTCATTTAAGGAGTTCTACTAAGTGTTCTGCAGAAATTCAACTTGGATTATAAACGTAACACTTTAATGAAACTTTTAAACTAAGAATCACTCATTTTGGATGAGTTGAGTGGAAGATATGGCACCATAAACTTAAATGCACACATCTGTCATTAGTTGACAGATTGCACACTTAACTTAATTAAATTGGTTAATGCCTCAAAACTTGGTATTTTTGAGTGAAACTGTGTTCATATGAACCCTAACTCGTAAAAGAACATTTCAGAAGAAGAATAATACACTAAGAGCAAGCAAATAAAGAGATATTAACATACAAAGTAGGAGTTACCTACTGGTGGTTTCACAGTTTGTACAACTAAAGTGTTTTAGGTGTTTGGAGAACAAAACTCCATATTTTCATGTGATTCTACTTGAATGCAGAAGATAACTCATATATTTAACTCTCAAAGGAAGAATCATCATTTTTCATCGAGTTTTGAAAGAGATATGGTCATTGGAACATACATATACAAATCTGTCAAATTCGGACAGATTGCATGCTCACTTTGTTTTGAGTAGTTAAAACCTCAAATCACCGTATTTTTGAATGAAATCATTGGCATTTGAAAGGTAACTCATTAAGTTAACTTTCATAAGAAAAATCAATGATTTTGAATGATTATCTAGAGAGTTATGGCTGTTTAAAGTAGGGTTTACCTACTGAAAAACTCTCAGATGCACATATATAATGTTTTGAGTATTTGGGGAGTCAAAACTCAATGTGTTTGAGTGAGACCAACTGGATTACAACCCCAACTCAATAAATAAACTTTTAAAAGAAGATTCATAACATTTGAACATATTATTTTCAAGATATAGACGATTTATGCACATGCACCTAATCTGTCAGCACCTAAAAATGCCATTTTTAAGAATCAAACTCACATAAAATCATGATTCTACCTATCTTCTTGAATTCTAATGTTTGGGTCATAGACTACCACCATCATATGAAAATTTTTACATGTTTTTGGTGTGTAATCTCTCCTTAAAAATAGTAGATAGAAATGCATAAAAATTGGGTTTTTCTCCCAAAATTTGCAAGAAAAAAGAGGGAGATGAAGATGTTACCTTGATTGTTGATGTGAGGGATGTAGTATGTTCAAATCCTTGCTATTTTGATGAAGAAAAGGTGAATATTTTCGGCTAAAAAGATGGAGGATGAAGATGATTTTCAAGGTGACCCTTGAGTTTTAGGGAGAGAGAGGGAGAGAAAGTTTAAATTTGAAAGGATGCAAATGGCTTGTATATGAAGAAATGGGGCTTTTTATATGTGAATAAGGGAGGGAAAGGGGGGAAGGGCCGGCCATGGGATGGCCCAAGCCCATCCTCTATATAATTTTTTTTTTTAAAAACTAAAGCCCAAATGCTAAAATGCCATTTTTCTCAATTTTGACATTTTTCTTCAAATTAAAAACCCATGA
>NW_020204423.1:0-1426 GCF_001531365.2 Cynara cardunculus var. scolymus
GATATAAGCCACGCCTCTGTGCTTGCTGAAGAGGTGATTAAGAAGATGAAGAAGGCGGCCACTAAAATTCTAAAGAGATTGGAGAARGCTCCCCTAGAAACTTGCAAGGCAGAAGCCACCAAACACCATGACAATCAAGGAGGTGATGACCATGATCGTCATGAGGGGGAGAAGAAGGCAGAGAAAAAAGCTGAGAAGCCCAAGAAGAAGACTTCTGCCAAACCACTCAAGATAGTGGACTCTACAGCAGCCCTGTTCTCAAAAGAAAAAGCACCAGAGCCTAAGGGGAAAGGCAAAGCTGTAGAGGAATCGCCACAGAAGGGGTCGTCAAGCTCAGAGTCGCTAGTGCAGATAAACGAAGAAGAGTATGATGACCCAAAGCTCGTTCAAGCGTTAAAGGCGTCTTTGGCAGAGGCTCAAGCAAGAAAGGGCAGAGCCCGCTTCCCCGTCCCTAGAGCCGGTGAAGGCTCTTCCTCTAAGGTGAAGGAGGAAACATCCACGGGTACGTTCGACGCTCTGCAAGGAAACGTCAAACCTATCCTTGTAGAGGGGTCCACCTAGAGGCCAATACTTGAAGAAGAAGAAGCCAAAGTGCCAGAATCCACCACAATAGGAAGGGTCTCTGAGATCTTTGAATCAATGAGCAGGATTCCCTTCCAACAAGTGCGCACAGAGCCTGTTACTACTAAGGAGGAGATTCTGCTGTGGAGATACTCTGCAGTGGACACAGAGCCCCCCTATGATCCAGAGCTCACATGTATACCTTCTGCCGCCGCCAAGTTTCAATTCTCTAAACTTACAAGGCCATGCGAGCAAGTCTTCTCAAAGCACGTGATTACATCACTTGAGACAATTTCTCCAAGGACCTTGCTGAAGAAGACGGTGCTCTACGCTCAATACGTTGTGAGGAGGGATGATGGCAACCTATACACGTTCACAGATGCTGACCTTCACAACCTCTGTGTATTTGATCTTATCTACCTGCACAAAATTCTCAACAAATACATGGAGAGGAGGTCAAGCTATTCTATATCGCTCAGAAGGCTTGTCGAGGTTATGCACGCACAAGTGAGATACTACAGCCAGAAGGACTTCGAAATCGCGATGAAGTTAGTCCAAAAGGATCTAAAGATCTCCCCTCCGAATAACAGGCTAAGTTGGATACTTAGGTATCATCCAAACTCCATTTTCCACAACCCCATTTTTGGGTTTGTGTTTTTGGACAAGGATGACATCCTAAGGTTCTTTGATCTAACAGAATCGAACAAGTACTCCACAGAGACCCTTGAATGGATATTCAACAGAGCAGCGGCAGAGGTGCAAAGAGGGCATCTAAGGATGGGTGAAGTGTCTGGCATTCTGGAAGCAATCAAAGTACAAATCAACTTCAGAGAATGGATTTTCAATGTCTACAGAACCATCAAGG
>NW_020204423.1:1536-11759 GCF_001531365.2 Cynara cardunculus var. scolymus
AGACGACTTTCCAGAATCTGTTGTGTGATAAACCTCTGTAATAGTATTGGCCTATGCAACACAATTTTGTAATTTTTTCATCTTGTAATTCTTTTCAGAGGATGAATTTTTTAATCTCCTCTTGTAATTCTTTTTATTAGTCATTTCTTGCATTCAATTTTCAATTTTTACTTTTTCATACTCAGGGGGAGATTGTTAGCTCTCATATTCATTAATGTAAAAATATGAAAAAGATTTCTGCAAGTGTTGACAGAAGGGTTCATTCCACAGAAGACCACAGAGGACCAACAACAGAAGATATTCAATCGTACAAGTCAAGAGTGACAGAACCTCTGTTGTCTATCACAGAGGTTCTRGAAACTGGTCATCTGGCAACAAAAGCTTACAAGTCAAATGCAGCAGAGCCTCTGGAATAGCTCACAGAGGGTCTGCGGGTTTATCTTATGTGAAGAACCACTTCTTACTGTTTTACTTAGGTTAGTTAGCTGCATGTGCTTCTCACGTGACTATGTTTGTAATCGACTTTATTTGGACGGCTTGGATCGTTTCACACATCTAGGTCATGTCAGAAAAGCCATTAGGAACTAGTATAAATAGCAGCTAGGTCTTTGTAATTCAGTGTGCTTCCGAATTGTAGTCGTCTTATTTTCAATCAATTGAAAAACCTTTGAAGCTATTCTCTCGTGTTCTTCATTTTCATCAACTGTGTGTTCTTGATTAATTACTCTGTTTGTTCTTACTGTTTCCACTGCATTGTTATTGTTCTTAAAGATCATCCAGAGTATTTGGTTAATATCAAAACTGAGTTTACAGGTCTTAACAGAAGCACTCAAAGTCTGGAGATTGGTACCTCATCCCAACAACAAAACGATTATCGATACAAAATGGGTATTCAAAAATAAAAAGGACGAAGATGGTGTTGTGGTCAGAAATAAGGCCAGGCTCATTGCTGAAGGATACAATCAACAAGAAGGTGTTGACTACGATAAAAATATTGCCCCGGTTGCAAGGATTGAAGCAATACAGATGTTTCTGGCGTACACGGCACACAAGAACTTCACAGTGTACCAGATGGACGTTAAGACAACATTTCTGTATGGTCTTCTCAAGGAAGAAGTCTACGTTGCACAACCGGAGGGTTTTGTTGATCAGTCAAAACCAGATCATGTTTACATCCTTCATCGAGCTCTTTATGGTCTTAAACAAACTCCGAGAGCCTGGTATGACATCTTATAAGAATTTCTGGTAAAATCAGGCTTCTCGAAAGGTAATATTGACACAATCATTTTCATTCAAAAGGAAAAGTCTGATAGTATTTTGATACAAATTTATGTTCCTGTTCAACACACAAAAACCAAACATATAAATATCCGGTATCATTTCATTAAAGATCATGTAGAAAAAGGAACCATTGAACTGTATTTTGTAAATACAGAATTTCAATTAGCTGACTTATTTACAAAAATTTTAGATGAAAAATGCTTTAGCTTTATTGTATCTAAGTTATGTATGCTAAATTTGAAAATTTGAATTATTATTAAAAACAGTTTAATTTATTGAATTGTATTTAATTCAAATTCATTTGGTCAAATATCTGTATTTTTTAATACAAGTCAGTGTTTCAATTTTTCTATCTGATTTTAAATTTCTTGATCGCGGGAATCTATATTTGAGGGAGAGTGTGGATTTTTATATGTATTTTGATTATCCGATCATATTTTGAGGGGGAGTGAGTTTATCTGTTTTGGACTAACAGTTTAAATATTTCTTACAGGTATTTTAAACATTATCTAATTTTTTGAAAGATATAGAGTTTAAAAATATAAGTGTTTGGCCGATTTAGACTAATCCAGACAACACTTGTCCTATTTATTACAAATCCGGACAACGTTGTGTCCGATTTAGACTAATCCGGACAAAAGGCTATATGATAAACTCTTATCCGGATAAGGTTAGATATGTTTACAAGGAGTTGAGCGGACTTGTAAATCGCTTGGTTGACTTGAGCGGATTCCTAAATCGCTCATCTCTTTTGTGCTTTCAAGTCTTTAAATCGCTTATTTGTTAAGCGATTTAACTCATTCGTTGAGTGATTTACCTTCTTCATTGAACGATTTATTGCTAAATCGATTGACTCTTGAGCGGTTTATTTTTAAACCGGATGACTCTTGACCGGTGTTCTTCTAAATCGTTTATGCTTTGAGCGGTTTATTATCCGGATTAACACTTAGTTGTTTCATATTCTCTAAATCGGACACCTCTTGTCCGATTTATCCTAATCCGGATAAACTTTGAGCGGTTTAGAATTTGAACAGTTTTTGACTTTGACTATAAATATTCGTTTCATTTTTACTCTTTACTTTTTACATTCATTCTAAACCGTGTGTCACTATTCATTCTAAACCGTGTGTCACTATTCATTCATCGTCTCCGGTCGATCTTTCCTGTTAAATCGCTCAAGAACATCAAACTTTAATTTGTTCCTTCATCTATTCTCTTCAAAAGGTTTACGTTTGTTCTTTTTAATTTGAATCATTCCTTGACTTCACATTCTTGGACAATGTCGACTGTTTGGACTGTTATGAATAACTATTGAATCTCACTTGAATTTGAATCTGAATCGTATGAATAAGTTTGGACTATAAATCGATTAAAACTAATAAGAATCAAATCATATTAAATCGATTCTTATAAAAGAGTGTTAGATGTTAATCGTTGATTTTTGACCGATTTAGGTTTAAGATTAGTTTAGTTTTTGTTGATTCGAGTTAGGTTTTTTAAACTGTGTTTTGACCAGATTTGTCACCGGAGAAGGTGACCGGAGTTTACTCCGATCAACCATAATCCGGTTGATATTGTCCGGTTAAAGTTGTGACTTAGATTTTTTCTTAACTTTTTTTTTTGTTGACCGAATATTAAATCCGGTTAAGATTTTTTTTTAGATATTTTTTATTTTTATTAGTAATTTTTTTTTCCTTTTGATTTTTGTTTAATTTTTTGTAGAATTTTTTAGGTAAATTTTTTTTGTTATTTTTTTAGTATTTTTTTTAAGTTTTTGTTTTTATTTTTTAGATTTTTTTAGAGTTAAATTTTTTTTATGGTTTCAATGTCTTCTTAATTTTTTTTTATTTTAGTGTTGTTCAATTAATGCGAAATCTAACTTTTTAGAAATTTACAGGTAAATGGAGAAAATTCAACATCAGTCTGACGAGGAATCCCACATTCCCTTTATCAGATCTGACAATATTTGTAACCCTTCTCAACCAATTAACCAGCCTATACCTGATGAAACTCTTTTCCCACAATGTCAATACCTAGAAATAAAACCCAACAACCATTCTTTCAGTTTTGCTATGCCAGCTGAATATCAAATTATCCCAGAAATCTTGCGAGGACACCCAATTTCTTACTCCCTTTCTGCCCACACACCAGTTCCTATGGGGTATTTACAGCAATTCTGGAGTACACTAACACTGGCCAAAGACGGTGACATTTACTACTTCGAAGGAGCTGTAGATGAATATGTCAGTCGTTTGACATTAAAAAGATTGAGAAGAATTCTACATAGTAGCTACATATTATGCTTCAGCAGTAGATATGGATACATAGTTCTGTTTCTTTGATGCCCAGCTGACTAACTTGTCTCCCAAAAATTGTAAATGTTCTGATGTACTTTTCTTGTCCAACATACAACCTGCATAGTCTGCATCGAAGTAAGCTATCAGTTCAAAACTAGTACCCTTGGGATACCAGAGTCCAAGATTAGCAATCCCTTTGAGATAACGAAAAATGCCCTTAACGACACTTAAATGGGACTCCTTTGGATTAGACTGATATCTGGCACAAAGATGTGTTGAAAACATAATATCAGGTCTACAGGACATCAAATACATTAAAGAACCTATCATGCCTCGATATGTTTTCTGATCTATAGCTTTTCCAGACGAATCAACATGTATTTTCATTCCTTGAGCCATAGGTGTTTTGATAGATGAACAATTTTCCATATTAAATTTCTTCAGGATATCTAGAATATATTTTGTTTGACAGATAAAGATACCCGAAGATGATTGTTTTACTTGCAGACCTAAAAAGAAGTTCATCTCACCCATCATGCTCATTTTWAAACGCRAAACCATTAAGGCAGAAAAGTTTTTGCAGTATTTTGGGTTTGTAGATTCAAATATTATGTCGTCTACATAAATTTGTATCAAAATAATATCATACTTTTCCTTTTTAATGAAAAGGGTTGTGTCAATATTACCTTTCGAGAAGCCTGACTTTACCARAAAWTYTGATAAGATGTCATACCAGGCTCTCGGAGCTTGTTTAAGACCATAAAGAGCTCGGTCAAGGATGTAAACATGTGAAGTCCAGAAATCATACAAACATGATAAGATCTTCAAGAATCACGATGAACATAAAAGTAGAGAGAATATTATCAAAGATTGATTTGATTGAGAGAGAGAGAATTACATCTCTAATCTTGATTACAATTCTGCTAATGACTTTGTAATTACAATTACAAGAAAAATACTATTTATACTAGGAAATGTAAAGACTACACTATTACAATATAAAACTACACTAAGGAGAAACTTGAATACAACTTTAACGCTCTTACTTAAACCCAACATTCTCGCCCTTTGGATTCAAGTTTGGACTCTTGTGAATTTCGTCTTGCAGTCCAAGAATTTTCTCCAACCTTCTCAGAGCATTCCTATATTGAATTTTCTCCTCGAGCAAATTTATAGCGTTGACAAGCAAATATCTTTCCTTGGAGTTCATCCATTCTGATTCAGCAGCTTTATCGTTCATCACCCTTTTCAAGTCAAGTGCCCTTCTTACTAACTTTATCGTGCCATCATAATATTTATTCAGCTCGCTAAATCTCATGAACTTCTTAACTTGGAGTTGAGCGAAGTAGATGACCCCGAACTCTGGACTTTCAAGAACCATGTAGACTGGATAGCCGTCAATGTCTTCTAGTTCTTGATTTGGTCTTTTAAAATTGATGATCCGTTGATTGTCTTCAAGGCCCATTTGCACATCAATGACCATCGCCAGTTTTACATGACAACGCATAAATCTCTTGATAGCTTCAAGAGCAATCACTTCTCTTTCCTTTCTGATTGTCATGTTTTTGAGTTCAAAGTACATATATTCAAGATCATCCAAATATAAATTTGAGAAGTCTGCTTCGCTGAACCTCCAAATCTGAACATCCTGTCTAGTGACTGTGAAAACAGGATACCAGATTCTTAGCAACTTCTGAGCATCAATTTGTTTAATCGTTACAATCCAATGCTTTGTACGCACTTCACTTATGGGTAGGCACTTGGCTTTCAAAAGATGACGGTATTCAATACGATATTCTTTTGTCTGCTTATGAATACCCAGAACTTTGTCGCCACTCAGAACGTTTCTCTGTCGGATGAAGATTCCAAAGTAGATATCTTCTAGATATGGCTCTCGGATCCTTGCACGATCATATCCAGGAAAATTTTCTCTAGTATGGAATGGCACATAATCTCTGGTGAAGATTTCAGTTGAATCAACTTGTTCTCTTTGAGCAGGTAAAACTGCAGTGGAAGATTCTGGAACAGACTGACGTTCTTCTTGGACAGGAAAGACTGGATCTTCATCATCAATATCAGCTTCAAAGTCAAAATAAATCCCAGTCGACTCGTCGATATTGTCAATGTCTTCTCCAAAATCTTGCTCTCCACCCAGAGTTGTAGAGAACACCTTGTTGAATCCTACATTGGCAGACAAGTCCAATAGCATCCTTGTTCCTACCGTGGAGACCGCCGGTTTTTCAACCATTGGCTCGATCGTAGGACTTGTCTCCATATCTTCATCTTCAACTGCAATAGCCTCAATTACTCTTTCCCGAACAGATTCCGGGGCAGAGGTTTCATCAATAACATCTTGAGTTGATGGCTCGTCACTGACCCTTGCACCTTGCTCAGATGTCTCGGCCAATCTCTGTCTCTTTCTCTCCCCCTCATAACCATCTAGATCACACTGATCGTCATGCCTTCGTTTGAGTGATATGGCCTGAGACCTGCAGGTTTCTTCTAATGTAGACACCCGTTCAGCTAGGGCGTCTATTGAACTTTTAAGATCTTGGGTGTTAGATGTGATCAACTTGCTAACTTTGGAAAAGCTAGAAGTAACCACATCTTGGAAAGCCAAAAACTCTGAGGCTCTAACAAAAGGGTTTACGTCTAATTGTTGACGTAAGAGGCCAACCAAATCTGCATCTTCAGCATCTGGATTTTGAGACGCCATCAGTTTTGCATATAGCAATAATTTCAGTTCATCCACCGATTGATCTGGTATTGACGGTTCAGGAACATGTGGTGGTGATGGCACATATGTTGGCTCTTCGTCTACGACTCCCCTTCAAAATTCTTTTGATACTGGCCATTTGAGCATCCATATTATCTTGAACAGCCTTTAGGGCGCCGTCCAGGTATTCCCTTGACACGAAGTCGGGTAAACTCACTCCTGGTTCACATAGAATACCAGTTGTAACAACAGTTGAATAAACTGCTGTGCCTACGTTCAATGTTGGCAAAATGTTAGCATTGGTAGGACTTTCAACCTGTCCTTGTGAAATGTCAAAAGACACCACTYTGGTCGTTCCARCWWGTTCACTAAGAACTGCACTTGGAGCAACAGATGCTCCTGACTCATGTGTACCTAAGTGTATCGGCTCTAGACTCGAGGTGCACAGAATCGAAGTCGTAGGCTGGGGTAGCAACCTACTTGTTTCAATAACTACATTTTCCAAATGAGAAGTAGTTAGCATATGAGCTATATCCCCTTATGAAATTGAAATAATTGGTTGTTGAGAACCAATTGAGTGGATAGGAGGGGTGTGCAAATGCATAGCTGGGCTAGCTATGTCTTGTTCAATACTAACATTCAACGGATGAATGTCAATAGCATATGTGGTTGCCCGGCTAAGTGTATCAGTTTGGATAGGAGCTTGATCTTCTTTTTCTGCTCCACTCTCACCCTCTCCATTTTCTTTTTCTTCCCTTTCTCTCATTCTCTCTTCATTTTCAACATTAACTCCCTCATCTCCTCCATCATCAGGTATATCTTGAAGTATGCGATCGTAATCATCACATTCGTCAATGTTGAATGACAAAGAATGCAAACTTGGACAAGGTTGTTGTGCTGAATATTCAGGAAATATGTCATCAATGTCATCAACAATAGTACCGATTGCAACATTTTGAGCAGGAATGGATTGATCACGATCTTCTGCTCCATCATTATCATCATCATCATCTTGACCATTACCAGAATCTGCCCCATAATCCGATTCAGTAGCTTTCGAACTTGAAATTGAGGAAGTACTAACAGTTGGAGTGCTTTGCTGATCAGACACTCCCCCCGCCTGTTCACCCCTCTCAGATTCTTTTTCTCTCAACTCAGTTCCCTGTTCAGGTAACCCCTGTTCCTGAACACTCTCTTCTAATTCTAACTGCTCTCTCACAGCTGAGGCATGGGGTGATCCGTGGGCAAGTTCAACCAGTTCTGGTTGAACTATTGGATCTATCACTCTACTATAGTCTATTACGCACTGAGCGGTCTGATCAGCTAGGGCAATCAGTTCTGGTGGTACTGGCATTATTAAATCCAGGTCTTCCACTTCAGTATGCTGTCTGATTCTGGTCATGGTGAATGTTGGCCCTTTTTCAGAACTGGATCTGGCCGGTATATCTTCGTAAACATTCATCATGGCCTTAATGAACAATTGTAGAAATCTCTGAAATGGCACAAATTTCCGAGCTTTTGACGGGAATCTTTTCGCATTGACTAGCTCTACCAACTCATTCCATATGACTAAGGYGTAGTCATAGTTTCTTGAGAAGACGACACCATGAAAGAATTTAAGGAATGAGCTACTGTATGTATCTATGCCCGCTGTCTTTGACGTCAGGCATCTATTCAAAATTAAGAACAGGAAGTGCCAGATTGAAGGCAGGAATCGTCTTTTGAATTGAGTTGGGTTGTTCAGAATTGCCGAGTATCCTAGACGCTTGATATCCAGACACAGTTGTTCGTATGATATAAAATCTTCAAAACCAGTAGAGCCTGGTCCGGGTAGACGAAGAATTCTTCTAAGACGCTTCAATGTCAGACGACTGACAAATTCGTCAACTTCGCCTTGAAAGTAAATAGCGTCCCCGTCTTTTTCTAAAGTCAGTGTGCTCCAGAATTGCTGTAAATACACCATCGGAACTGGTGTATTTGCAGATAGAGAATATGAAATAGGATGGCCTTTCATGATTTCTATAATGATCGAGTATTCAGCTGGCATAGCAAAGGAAAAAACGTGGTTATTTGGTTTTATGTCAAAGTATTTTATTTGTGGAAAAAGGGTTTCAAATGGAATAGGCTGGTTGGGCGGGTGAATGAGAATGTTATCAGATCTAACAGAAGGAACATGTGATTCCTCGTCAGATTGATGTCGGTGTTTCGCCATTAACCTGTAAAAAAATCTAAAATATTAGAAACCATTTTATTCAATCAAAATATAACACAAAAAAAAAAATTAAACTCTAAAAAAAAATAAAACAATTAAAAAAATAGACGAGAAAAATAAAATAAAAATTAAAACTAAACACAAACACAGACAAACATAAACACAAACACAAACACAAACACTTAGAAAAAAAAATGAAAACAAGTTGACCGGATTAGAAGTCCGGACAACATACGAACATTCTAACACTTAAAAGAAAACATAGTTGTGATCGGATTAGAAGTCCGGATAACATAGCATTCATACACACAAATTACTAAGTCTAAAAATGAAAAAAGATTTAAATCAGACAATCATCAACCGGATTAAGGTTGATCGGATTGAACTCCGATCACCTTGTCCGGTGAAATATCCGTTCAACACACAATTCACACACAGTAATTTTTTTTTCAAAAATACACACTAAAATAAAAAACAAAATACACACAAAACAATCAAAATACACTCAAAAAGAAATCAAAATACACAAAATACACAATCAAACCAAGATAAAATCGTTTTTATTTGAGTTTATTCTTTTATTAATTCAGATTCGATTATGAAGGTTATGAGAAGATAAAGTCCAACAGTCCAAATGTTCAAAGTAAATCCATACGATCAAGGTATGTGTATAAGGAATCAAATGATATAAACCTTGATTTAAGAAAGATGAAACTGTAGAATGGATTGACAGAGTAGATCTTTGAACGATGAACCAGAGTTGAGCGGAGACGATGATGAACAATTAAAGAAGATAAAAAGTAAAAATTAAAAATGAGTCGATTATTTATAGTCAAAGTCAAAAACCGTTCAGATTCTAAATCGCTCAAAGGTCATCCGGATTAGAATAAATCGGTCAAGAGGTGTCCGATTTATGAGATGAAAAATATCTAAGAGTTAATCCGGACAATAAATCACTCAAGGCATGTACGATTTAGAAGAATACCGGTCAAGACTTGTCCGGTTTAAGGATAAATCGCTCAAAGAAAAAAAATAAATCGCTCAAAGAAAAAAAATAAATCGCTCAAAGTTAGGAATTAAACCGCTCAAAGATTGAACGATTTAAAGACTTGGAAAATAAAGCAACAAGCGATTTAATGAATACGGACATATGAACTCATCGATTTAATTATCTACTCAATCCCTTGCAAAGTATATCTAATCTTATTCGGATAAGAGTTTCTCATATAGCCTTTTGTCCGGATATCTAAATCGAACAATAAATCGGTCAAGTGTTGTCCGGATTTTCAATAAATCGAACAAACATTGTCCGGATTGGACTAAATCGGCCAAATACTTATATTTCAAAACTCAATTATCTTTCAAAAATTAGATAATACTTAAAATACCTGTAAGAAAAATATAAGATGTTAGTTCAAAACATATAAAATTCACTCCCTCTCAAAATATGATCAGATAAAAGAAAACATACTCCCCTTCAAATATAGATTCCCACAATCAAGAAACTTAAAATCAGATAGAAAAAATTGAAATACTGACTTGTATTTAAAAAATACAGATGTTTGACTAAATGAATTTCAATTAAACCCAATTCAATAAATTGAACTGTTTTTAATAAAAATTCAAAATTTCAAATTTAACATACCTAACTTAGATACAAGAAAGCTAAAGCGTTTTTCATCTAGAGCTTTCGTAAATAAGTCAGCTAGTTGAAATT
>NW_020204424.1:0-1115 GCF_001531365.2 Cynara cardunculus var. scolymus
GTTTATGAAAAATTAAATGGTCAAACGGACACTCAAGGAATAGGATTCAATGAATTGGACTCTTTCATCAAATCAAAGAAATCTACCCTTGAATCCACTTTCAAACTTGGATGCATTCAAAAACCCGACTTTACTCCAAATCAAAAGCAAATTTTAAAAGAGTTAAAGTCGATGGAAAAACTATCGTTTCAAGACAGAACTTTGAAAATGTGGTATACGAGAACAGTACGAGTAAGAATTCTGATGGACGAAATGACACCTCTCAATCAGAAACCGATGGAAATTTTATGGTTAAACCAGAGTCTCTGATTGTCAATTCCTCTTCATTAGCAAGTACTGTTGATGAAAAAGAGAATCCAAATGAGGAACCATTAACTGATGAATCGATGAACAACCCAAGTAAAATTGCAAGTTCATCGAAGCCAGAATCGATGAAACCTCAAACAGATAACTTTGAAGCATCAACCTCTGAACTCACATCTTCTAGTTCAATCCATGCTCATTTTGATTTTGAGATATCCGCAAAAGACTTTCTTGATTCTGAATCTGAAGAATAGATGAGTTGTGAATCATCAACGATCATTGAGGATATGAAGAATCAAAACTCAAAAACCTCAATGAAATCTGGTATTCCTTCATCAATGAAAACTTCAGACAAAGAAAAGAGTAAACTAAAAGATAGTAAATCTGCCAAAGATAACTCACAAGGCCCTAGTACATCCTTCAGRTTCATYAAGTTTACTCGTGAGCAAAACCAGAAGTGGCCTGCCTCTGAAAGTATTAATCACCACTTTTATTTTCATCCAGCTGAAGAAAAGCAGACCTTCCTCAGGAGAAAAGAAGTAAACCAAAGACCTTTTAAATAAAAAATCTGAACTAGATAGGAAGTTTGTAAAAACAACCGATGCTAGGACAAGATTTACACCTACATTTATGTAACATCCAATTTCTAATATGCCCAATTATTTGCTTAGTATATTTAATTATTGGGTTAAAGAGAACTTATGATTTAGTGGGAGTTTAGGTTTGAAATTTTAGAATTATACTTCTTAGGAGTATATTAGAGGATTTGGGAAAATTTTACGTCAAATAGATACGTAAAACTAATTTTCTTG
>NW_020204424.1:1185-5149 GCF_001531365.2 Cynara cardunculus var. scolymus
ATCGTTCCAAGATGATAAGTTGTTCAAAATCTGAAATTTGTTTTAAAAGAAATTTAGCATTCAGCTCAAGAGAATTAATCTTATTTTCATAAGATTCACGTTCAGTACAAAATCTTTTCTCTATTTCAGAAAATCTTTTCTTCTCTTTTTCAAAAACAGATCTTTCAGAATTCAAACTTTGTTCAGTCTGCAAAACTTTTCCTTTCTCTAAGTCCAGAAAATTCTTTAACTCAATCAAATCATTCTCATGATTATGAATTTTCTTAGTAAAGGCCTCAATCTCTGTATTTTTCCTCTCAACAGAGTTCCTCTCAACATTTAGTTCAATTTGAACTTCTCGGAGTTTATTGAACAAATCTTGATTAGACTTACGCCTTGTTTGTATCTCTTTTTCACATTTTATTTTGATATCATCCAAGGATTTTTTAAGTTTATCAATCTGATATTTGGATTCATTCTCGATTCGTTCACACTCTTTTTTATGATCTTTCTTTAAGTCTTTGATGTATTTCTCATTAGCATAATTTTTAATGTACATATTTCTGTAATTCTCTTTATAGTTCACAATGCTCTTTTCTAGCTCAGCAATCTTCTCTCTCATCTCCTTTAGAATATCTGCCATAAAAAAACTGATCAGTTAAAGGATCTATGCAGTGAAATCAGTAAAAGAAATCAAAGACGATTAAACTCAAAAAGAAAAACAAACAAAATACACTAAAACTGATGAGAATACAAAAAATCAGCAAAAAAACTGTCAAAAATCAGTAAAAACAGTCAAAACTGTTGGAAACAGTTAAAAACTGTTAAAAACAGTCAAAGACAGTTTAAACTGATGAAAAACAGTTTAGGCGATGGAAAATAGTTCAAAACTTTCTCAACCAGTTAAAAACACAAAAACGAAAACAGACGAACGAAATGATCCAAAATTAAAATCTAAACAAAAATAAAACTCAAAATCCAGAAGCACAACAAATATAAGCCTATATTCAACTACACTGTCAAACAATGTACTCAAGATCGTTCACCGTACTAAACGATTTAGCCAAGCCCGTTCACTGATGATGATAAGAATTCAGCACACCTGAAATGTTTCCTGAAATATTAGTAGCAACCAAATTGTGATTTTGAAACAGAGAATTTTGTGATGAAAGAATTCAACAATGAAATTTCTCAAGATGAGAATCTCCTATCCCAAGTGAATTTCTTTCTACAATACAAATATCTCAACTTGTTATGCTATCAAAATTCAGAAATGTGCAATGCCACAACAGCAAATGATTAAGTCTTAATACAAACCCAAAACAATTATAAATCCCTTAGAACTGTTATGCACTTCAATCTTTTTACATTGATCTTCTTTTGCTACTTGGAGCTTCTCATTTATGCCATTTGCATCTTGGATTGTTGCAAACCAAAATCCTTCGGTGCTGCTGCAAAGATTTCTTAAAGCACCAGTCAACAAATCATCAACTAAATGTCCACCCTTGAGCCCTTATGTAGTTGCTTCCACAACACTCAAAATTAAGTTCAGACAGCAGACAAAGATTAGATCTGGATACAGTGCTTCACAAATCACCTCTCTACAGTTAAACTCAAACAGTTAAAAGCTTGCGAGATGAAAGTTTTAATCAAATAAACTAAACTATATAACAGTCAGTCAAATAAGCTCAAAACAGCTTCTCAAATTGCATCTGTGTGCTCTATGTGAAATTCCGCAGAATAAAAGAATAAAAGCTGTACCAATTTTGGACAACAGCAATCCTCAAATCCACAAACACACAATATCCTTAACCTGCTGTTCATACATAATGTAAACACATCAAGTTCAGGCTATGAGAAACTTACAACCTCAAATCCTTAAAGAAACAGCAGCTCAAAACAACAGTCCGCTCAAATCTGCTTAAACCTGTGAGATCTGGGCATTAGTGTCTTATGACAGCAAACATGTTTGAAGAACAGCAAACACCTTCTTCTCCACTGTTGACTGAGTTTGTCCACCTGGTAAATCAGATTGAGAAACTTTCCTACAGCAATTAAACCTCAAGTTGTGCGATATCTATATTTGTTCAAGCAATGCTCAAATCCTTAATGAAATAGCAAGAATCAGACCAAATCAACTCAAGTCTATGGACGATTTATCTCAAATTCAGACATAAGGTTTGGGCTGAACACAATGAAGAACACATGAATGACCTGTGCAATTTAAGAAATCCAAACAACCCAATCAACAATTTTGTTGAATCTTTTAAGAACCAGTGAAYGATATACACAYTGTGATCAATTACCAAGCAAATCTGACTAAGCTTTGTTTGATTAAAAGAAATCTGGTCAAAAACCAATCAAACGATTTGAACAAATCTGCTCCCTGTGACCTACTCTGGTCAAAAACCAGTTGAACGATTTAGGCAAGTTAGATCAAAACAGGTGAAGAACTTGAGCGAAGTAGAAGAAATCGGATAGTGAGTCTGAACGATTTATGAATTCGGACAAAAACCTTGAATTTGACTAAGGAAATGAACGACTTACCTTGAAATCGTCCGTTCACAGCTTGATTTTAATCCGTTCACAACTTGATTCTAATCCGGTCAAATGTCCGCTCAAGAGTTGTGCGATGTAACCTAAATCGCTCATGTATCCGCTCAAAGCTAAACCTAATCCGTTCACTAATCCGGTCAAGGGTTGTTCGAATTCGGACAAAATCCGTTCAAGACATGTGCGAATACGGTCAAATCTGCTCAAGTCTAATCACTAAATCGCTCACAAATCCGCTGAAATGGTATGTGATTTAGGCTGAAATCAGACAAGTACTTGAATGATTTACCTCAAATCGATTTAGAATTCGATCAATCCAAACTTTCGTGCGATTTAGCTTAAATCGCTCACTTGTCCGATCAAGGTTTATGCGATTCCGATCACTTGTCTGTCCAAATGGTATGCCTTGTGAGATTTAGGATTAATGACTTACCTATGACCGAATTCGATGAACCTTGAAGTCTAGCTCGATCAATATCTCTGTGATGAATCAAGCGGTGAACAATCCGGTCAAGTCTCCATATGAGTTCTGTACGATGAAGTATGAGACTGTGAAATGAAATAATGGGCTTTAACAATCTTTGGGCCTAATCCGGATGAACTTAAAAAAAATAACAAAAACACGCAAACAACAAAAGAATTTTTAAAAAAATGGATCAAAACACAGCAAAAACACAAAAAATTCAATTTTTTAACCAAAAATTTGGATCAAAGACTGAGTTTTTTAAAAAAATTCAAGAACACGAAAAAATTTAAAACACAAAAAAATTACCAGATGTTGAAATTAACTAACCAAATCACAAATCTTTGTGAATAACAAAGATTCACAAATTGATTCCACACATTTTGATCATGGTTTTAACACGAAAACACAAAATTTTAAGAAAAAATTTGGATCAAACACAAGAAAAAAAAATAAGAACAAGATGAACACAAGAAAATTTCAGAAAAAAATTGTTCAAAAACTTGATTTCTTCTCCTGATTTCGTGCATAATCTGCTTTGATACCAATTGTGTGTCCCACTTCAGTGATCAATCTTCATTAAGCTCCATAACAATGGCAGATTAAGATAAATCTTTAAGAACATCCATATGAGATTTGAGAGAGAAAGTCAAGATCTTCAAATATGGTCAACTCTGATATTACGTAATGTGATTTACAAATGAGCTCACTCTACTTACAATTACAAGACAAACTCCTATTTATATGGTCAAACTACTAAACATAGTCAAAGTCAAACTTGCCTAATAAAAGTCAAACACGATGACTTTTACAAATATAGACAATATTTAAATTTCAAGACGAATACAATTTAATACTGATTTTCAGTCCTAACAGATGATGATTTGAATATGGAATCCTATGAACTTAGCATCTGGTACGTACTTGTTCACTCGGTTTCTTGTAAGTTTCGGTTTGCATCTGGATGAT
>NW_020204424.1:5434-6833 GCF_001531365.2 Cynara cardunculus var. scolymus
AAATTAATATCCCATATTTTGAGGTTAATTAATGTTATGCCCAGATTTGTGTGTTTCAAAGTGTTGGCCTCTGGTTCTTCATTGCCTCTGGTTCTTCATAGTCTCTGGACCATTGAATCGTCTCTGGACCATTGCATCGGCTCTGGACTAATGCAACCATTGCATCTGGTCCAACCATTGCCTCTAGTCCAACCATTGCCTCTGGTCCAACCATTGCCTYTKGTCCAACCATTGCCTCTGGTCCATCCATTGCCTCAGATCTTCCTCCAGACTTAGTCTTTTTAGCAGCATTTTCAGATTTTTTTTTTCCATCCTTGGCCCCGATTGCATTGACAAAACTTTTAGAATAATTAGGATCAATTTTGGTCCCAATAATCAATAAATTATATTTTATTGGAGATTTTATAGGAATTGGTAATTTGGGGTTTGTTCAAGCGAGATGTTACAATTTACTTCTTCGTTTACATCGAATAAAAAGAAAGTTAGACATACAGATCCAAAGCATCATCATTGTCAATGTTTAACTCTTTTACAAAACCTGAGGAATCACATGTTGACACATCACTGCCCCTTTTCACAACACGTTTATCGATACTAAGTTAAAACCAATGAAAACGTGAAAAAGCCCAAACCCTAGGGCAAGGGAAAGGCTAATAAACCCAAGCCTGCAAAGGCTAAGGGCAATGAAAAGAGTGTGAAATCCCCTACTAACAAATGATGACCCATTATGAAATGGGTACCTAAAACCCCTTAATTTGTCTTGCAGGACCAGCATGTGCAACCATGGTATATGGACTCCGGTTGCTCCAGGCACATGACTGGTGATAAAAGTCAACTATCCTCTTTCATCGAAAAATCTGGAGGATCTATGACTTTTGGAGACAACAGCAAGGGGGATATGGCACTCTCATCAAAGGCAACATCTCCATCAGCAAAGTGGCTTATGTTGAAGGATTGAAGCACAGCTGTAACAACTCTGCACTTTTGGATTTCCAGGTTAGAACCTTATTACGGGATCTTTATTTGAAAACTAAGTCTTTTAGGGTTAGCCTTATCCAGAATAGGATCCTGAAGAGGTCGTCTAAAAGACCAGAGGATAGAACAACCAGAGGCTCTGGTCTGCACTAACACAGAGGCTCTGGTGACAGTTACAGAGGCTCTGTTGTCTCTTCACAGAGACTCTGGTGTCTCTTCACAGATACTCTGGTTTCTTTTCACAGAGGCTCTGGTTCTTCTTACAGAGGCGCTGGTCGCCCATACTTGATCGATTCAGCACAGCAGCTGGTCTTTTTCCAGACTTGGACATTTTGGCACAGCATCATTTTCAGGAGTCCAATCCTTAGCCCCGATAGCTTAATAAAACTTTTTAAGAACATCATTAGCATTAAATTAATGCTAA
>NW_020204425.1:0-2405 GCF_001531365.2 Cynara cardunculus var. scolymus
CAAGGCTTCAGCTGTCTGCTACAACTGTCACCGACCTGGACATTTTGCAGGTGAATGCAGATCAAAGAAGACTGCGACGCCATCTTCTAAAGCTTCTTCCTCCTTCAGGACCAAAGATGAAAAGTACTTAAAACTAAAGGAGAAGTATAAGAATATGAAGAACAACCAGCGAAAGGCTAAAGTCCTTATTGCTGAAGAGCACGACTGGGCTAAATCATCCGATGAATCATCTTCAGATGAAGAGGATGCATATGTCTGCTTGATGGCCATAGATGTTGATGAAGGATCTTTTGAAGCGTCTATCTCCTCTGAGCCATCTTCTTCTTCTACTCAGGTATGTTTTCTGAATGAACCCTCTTCTTCTTCTAGTCTTTTTGCACTAGATACGTTGACGGTTGACCTTTACAATGCCCTCAATGGCAAATTGAAAGCTGAAATGCTTAACGTTGATCTTCAAGAGCAATTGAAGATTTTCCATTTTAAGATCAAAGAACTGACCTCTGTTGAGGAAAATCTTAAAGATCAGGTTATTGTAAACCAAGCTATCATTGTTGAACGTGAGAAGGCTATCGCTGAGCGTGAGCGAGCAATTGCTGAACTCAAGGCTGAGAAAGCTATCATTGAAAGGTGGTGCAAAGCTTCCATCAAGGCCTCTAAGATCATTAACGCTCAGATCCCCACCAAGATAAAGACTGGTGTAGGATTCTCCTATGATCAGGAAGAATGTGTTAAAGACAGGACCATGTTCAAGTTTGGTACCTTTCTCTCTTCTAATCCCAACACTTCTTCCTCTCAGTCCTCTTCTTTTACGGAGAGTCATCTTAAAGGAACTCCTTCGAATTCTGGGTGCAAAGACAAAAGAAAATCCATTGTCACAACATCCTTTTCCAAGAAGTCTAACAAGTCTAATAGATATAGGTCTATTCCTTCAACTTATAAAGCTTCTTCTTCTTCAGGGACTAAGAAATCTAAATCGCATCAGAAATCTAAGTAACAGCTGAAGGTGAACTTTTCACCTAAGGAATCCAATTCCTCAAAGATTCCTCCTAGAACCAATGAGAAGGGAATTCTTGGTACTGGTCCCGCTTCTAGTCTGATACTTCCTGGCCCTAAAGCTACTCCTAGTTTTAGGAAGTGTAAACACTGTGGTGAGAAAACACATATTGCTAGCAAGTGTCCTTCTGCTGCCAAAGCTGGTTCACCAGCTAAGGGCAAGAAAGTAACCAAGGCTGAGAAATCAACTAAGGTGAAATCGTCCACAAAGGCTGCTCTAGCAACCAAGGTGAAGAAAACCGTTGAAGCCTCTTCTTCAGGCTCAGCAAAGACAACTCCTGCTGAAAAGTCTTCAGCATCAGACGTTGTAATTACAACCACTGAAGCCTCTTCTTCAGGCTCAGTGAAGACTTCCACTGAAACTACCTTAGTAGTGTCAAGGGTTGTTCCTTTTTCCATTCAAACCTCTTCAGGTTTAGTGATGCCATCTACTGTTAGTGATTCGTCAGCATCAGATGACGAAGCCTCTAACAAAGTTGGACCCCAATAGTTGGGTACTTTCTCAGGATGTCAAAGGCATATGGTATTTGGGCAGTGGTTGTTCAAGACATATGACTGAAGATATATCTCTTCTATCTCACTTCAAGGAAGAAAGAGGACCTTCCGTAACCTTCGGTGGAAATGGAAAAGAATATACCAAAGGCTTTGGAAATTATCCAATGGTGCAACAACTTTCAAACGCATTGCATATGTTGAAGAACTGAAGCACAATCTTCTTAGCATCAGCCAACTGTGTGATAAAGATTATACAGTTAAATTCTCAAAGAATTCTTGTCATGTTCTTGACAAAGATGATAAGGTTTCTCTGACCGATTCTCGTCTAGAGAATGCTTATATCATCAACATGAATTTTCCTCTCACCGAGAATAGCTGCTTCTTCTCCAAAGCCTCATCAGATATTAACTGGTTGTGGCACAAACGGCTATCTCATCTCAACTTCAAGACACTCTGTGAACTGTCAAGAAATGATCTTGTCACAGGTCTTCCTCAACACTCGTTTGCAAAGGAATCTCTTTGCTCAGCTTGTGAGAAAGGAAAACACACAAAAGCTAGGTTTAAGTCCCATTTCTTGGGTAAAGTCTCCCAACTATATTTGAGCTGTTTTTGATGGAGACTTTCTTCTCCCTCATGATCCTAACCGGAGGATTGCTAAGCTCCACTGTTCTGAATAGTGAGAAAGACCCTATCGATTAGTATTACACAAAAGAAATCAATTATAGATACTAATACAATTAGAGCAAATCTATTCAGTGACTGCACCTCTTCAGCTATTGCATATGGATCTCTTTGGTCCAGTCAACGTGCAATCCCTAGCTGGAAAGAAGTTCACACTTGTCATTGTTGATGAGTAT
>NW_020204425.1:2640-4293 GCF_001531365.2 Cynara cardunculus var. scolymus
GAAGTGACCATGGTACTGAATTCAAAAACAGTACTATGGATAACTTCTTTGAGGACAAGGTAATCTCTCACAACTTTTCTTCTATGAGAACTCCATAGCAGAATGGAGTCGCTCAAAGAAGAAATCGAACAATCATTGAGGCTGCTCGATCAATGCTCAGCGAATCCCATCTCACTACTCAATTCTGGGCTGAAGCTGTCAACACCGCTTGTTTCACTCAAAACCGATCGCTGATCATGAAAAGATTCAAGAAGACAGCCTATGAACTCTTCCATGGACGAAAGCCTTCCATAAGCTTTCTTCATATATTTGGTTGTACTTGTTATATTCTYAACAACCGCGACCAACTTGGAAAGTTCGATCCCAAAGCTGATGAAGGAATCTTTCTTGGATATTCTTTTGTATCCAAAGCCTTCAGAGTATTCAACAAACGAAGACAAACAATAGAGGAATCTATTCATGTCACTTTTGACGAATCACAGTCAGCTAATTCAAAACCCATCTCAAATGATGAGGATGAATTAGAAAACTGGATGATATCTCACTACGGATAACCTGAATCGTACAGTGCTCCTCTTAACACTGAATCTCCAGAAATTGAAGATGATCCACTCATCATTCCAGTTACAGCTAGTCACTCCACCACATCTTCTTCAGAGATAGCTGCAGTGCCCATTTGCTGTGTACCTCCTTCTAATTCAAACACATATCCATTAGTGAATGAAATGCCTTCAGTTTCTGAACCTGTTTCAGTTGCTGAATCTGAGGCTCCTTTGGCAATAGTTCCTATTGCTGAAGAAACTACTGCTGAAGCCTCATCTTCCATACCTGAACTTGCCTATTCAAATGAAGCTCCTCTACCGGCTCAGTGATGGACAAAAAGCCATCCAATTCATCAAATTCTTGGTGATCCAGATGCAGGTATCAAGACACGTCGAGGTCTAGGTAATATCTGTCTCTTTGTCAACTTTCTTTCTTTAGTTGAACCCAAGAAAATCAATGATGCTATCTCTGACCCTAGTTGGGTTCTTGCTATGCAAGAAGAGCTCATTGAGTTTGATAGAAACAAAGTCTGGTACCTTGTCCCACGTCCATCTGACAAATCAGTGATAGGCACCAAATGGCTCTATCGCAACAAGTTGGATGAAGATGGTGTGGTAACCCGCAATAAGGCTCAGCTTGTTGCTCAGGGTTATAGACAAGAAGAAGGAATCGACTATGACGAAACCTTTGCACCAGTGGCTAGACTCGAAGCAATTCGACTCTTTCTAGCCTTTGCTGCCCATTGAGACTTCAAGGTCTTTCAAATATATGTAAAGAGTGCTTTCCTTAATGGAAAATTTCATGAGGAAGTTTATGTTGAACAACCTCTAGGGTTTCTTGACCCTAAGTATCCAAACCAGGTCTATAGATTAGATACAGCTTTTTATGGGTTAAAGCAGGCTCCTCGTGCCTGGTATGATACCCTTTCTTCTTTTCTCATCTCTGAGAAATTCTCTCTTGGAATGATTGACCAGACCTTATTTCTTAGGAAAGTTAAAGGTCATATCATTCTCGTCCAAATTTATGTCGATGATATTATTTTTGGTTCCACTAATTCCTCTTTATGTTTTCGTTTCGCTGAACTCATGAAGAAAGAATATCAGATGAGCA
>NW_020204425.1:4658-6541 GCF_001531365.2 Cynara cardunculus var. scolymus
CAGATATCTTAAGGGAACTCCTAATATGGGTCTTTGGTACCCTAAAGGTTCAGGTTTTGACCTTATTGGTTATTCGGATAGTGATTTTGCAGGTTGCAAAATTGATAGGAAAAGCACCACYGGAGGCTGTCAGCTTCTAGGTGGAAAGTTGGTAAGTTGGACAAGCAAAAAGCAAAATTCAGTGTCCACATCAACATCTGAAGCTGAGTATGTAGCCGTTGGTAGATGTTGTGCCCAAATTCTTTGGATGAAAAATCAGCTACTGGACTACGATCTTCAGTTTTCAAGGATTCCTATTTATTGTGATAGCACTAGTGYYATTGCAATTGCAAACAACCCTGTACTTCACTCCAAGACCAAACATATTGAGATCCGATATCATTTTATCAGAGATCATGTTATGAGTGGTGATATTGAACTTCGCTTTGTTCCAACTGAGTATCAACTCGCTGACCTTTTCACCAAGCCTCTTGATGAGACAAGATTTAATATTTTGATCAGTGAATTGGGCATGTTGAACACTGAAGATTAATCTTCAGTCATTAAACATTACTCTGTAAGCGAAATGATTCAATGGTCTATCTCTAACACTGAACTCATGAGTAATTATATCTATTCTCTCTAAGGTATGATTACTCTTCTCTTTTCTCAACTTAAAACCTTCACTAAAAGCTTTCTCCTTTTCAGTGATAATGTTTTAAAAGGTGGTCTCAGTGATTCTCTACACTCACCACATCTTCAAGTATATGTTTATACTTATCTTAAAAATCTAAAAGATCACTGAAACTTTTCTTATAAGTAATCAAAATGTTTTTTAAATGCAAGTTTCAGTGACTCTCTTATCACTAAAACCTGATGTCTTAAAACCATCACTGAATGTTTATCTTCAGTGATAAAATGTTTTAAATGGGGTTTTCAGTTTCCTTTTGACACTGAATGACTCTTCATTTCTTAAAAACTATTTGTTTTTAAAAGAAAATAGTTMATGAACYRTYTTTATGACGACATTCTCTGTTTACTATGAGCGACGGTTTGAGACGCGTAAAATGATCTGTCATTACGCTACCTCAATAAATACCATCCAATCATGGATGAGAACGTGACATATTTTTCATCATGACCACTTTCTCGAACCATCGTCTTTTCTCTCTCTAATTATTTCGCTCTCCTCCTACCTATAAATATGAGACTTCTTCTCCACTTTTCTCTTTACGCTTTCAAATTTCTTAGACGAACCGATCTCTCCAAAGCAAGAAATCTCTCTAAATCTTCAAACCCTTTTCGACCTTTCATCTTAATCTTCAAAGGTCAGAATCTTCTTTTCTTCTTACTAATACAAGAAATGTGTTTAATATGATTAAGAACTTTGTTCTCTTAATACATTAAACAGTAAAGATTAATTAATCATCTCTTTCTTGATTATAATCTTGTTTCTTTATACACATTCCACATGATAAACCCTAATCTTTTAAGGATTTTTCAAAATAAGCTTTTACTAGTTCAAAAACTTGTTCTATAATCTTAACCATAACCTCTTGGCTTATTTCTAACAACCTGTTTGCTCTACTTCTTATTGATACAAATAGATGGTTGCCAAGACTGTCAACTTCTCCATTGACGAGATCTCCATCAWGGCCAACAACCACATTGCCTTGTTGGAGATACCTTCCTCTAAGGCACATTACCAAGATGCGGCTGACTTCCTCAAGCAGTCGTCCTTAGGATACGCTCTCAACCATGAGCCCCTCATGGTTAAGGAAGTTCTTCAGCAGTTCTAGTACACTACTGAGGTTGTCGAAGTCCAAGACGATGCTGGACGCAAGATGGAGCAAATCCATTTCACTTTCAACCGCATGGAAGTGAACTTTGGTGTGTCTACACTC
>NW_020204425.1:6796-8644 GCF_001531365.2 Cynara cardunculus var. scolymus
TTTACCCCAAAGAAGGAAACCTTCCGGTTTTCAAGCTTGGATCCAGGATTCTGGATCATAAGCTGAGGGACAGTGATGTGGCACTATCTTCCATTGTGTCCATCACTACCTCTTCTCCTCAGGTGGCCATGACAAGGGAAAYCCCCCCCCCCCGCCGCGTCTAGCCAAGCCACCAAAACCCCTTCAGAACGACCCTCTCAACCAACTCTTGGTTCTCCTCAAAGAGCCAAGAAGTCCAAAAAAGGGCCAACCACGTCACTAGCTGGGGCCTCTCAAAAGGCTTCAGTTATTGAATCTAGCCTTACCCCCAAGGCGTCTTCTGTTCACCCTCCCAGCTCTTCAGTGATTTCTCCCATCACTGTCGTATCAGTGGTACCTTCACCAATCACTTCAGTGACCCAAATCACTGAAAGTGTAAATATCAGTGTCGCCACTGCTAAACACCCACGTCTCTTATCGACCATTTTCTCTTCTCCTCCGTCATTGGTCTTTACACATGTCGATGATGTATCAGCGACTATCCTCCCTGATACTGAGACGCGTATCACTGGACCTGAGTGTGCTCCTCTCGATGCTCCTCAGCATACTGATGTCCATCCTCTCGAGGACATCTTTGCTCATGCCAGTGACAATCCTTTTAATGTCGATGATGACTAATGATATGGCGTCAGACATCAAACTTCTCCTTCCAGCTGTTGATACCATCCTCTGCAGGATCAATGAAGTTCACCAAGAGATGCCCGTCAAGGTGATCTTGATGCGAACTTCCTTGCCCTCCAGGCAGATGTTCAAGAAGTTCAGAGTCATCTCCAGACTCTCCAAGAAGCTGTTCAAGCCAACAACAACGCCATTGTTGTTCTTTACTGCAGGGCTGACGATGCTCAGGCTATAGCTGATCAGCAGACTGGTCTTCTTCAACAGATCCTGGATGTTGTCCGTCAACCAGCTCCATTGATCACATCCTCTTTCTCTGCCGATGATCGTGCCCAGCTCCATGAGACGCATGAGGCAATGACAACTCTAGCCAATGCTTTACAAAGGCTGGAGGATTCAATGGTTCTCCAGCGTCAGCGCTTGGACGAACTTTTGGCAAATTCTCTCAAGTATTTGCCAGAGAGGGGGAGATGAGGTCCAACACTGGTGAATCATCCGTTGCTGTGCCTACCCCTTCTCAGGCCGTTGGTCCAATATCAGCTACAGCTGTAGTAGCAATTGAGGCTCCTAGAGCTGAAGCAGTTGCTTCTCCTGTAATGCCGACCACCAAAGCTGCTCTAGTTGAGGATGTCGATGCCATCCCTAGGGATGATGCCCATATCATCACTACTGCTGGTGATGATGATGATGATGATGATGAAGATGAAGATGATGATGAAGACGATGATGAACCTACCATTCCAGACACCGGAAATGATCTAGATGGCGACGACGACGATGATGATGAAGATGACTTTACCATCAAGTTCCAGAAGCCATCAACCGTCACCAAAGCTGTTACTTTCAGGGATTCCGCATCCCAGGGAGAGCAAAGGCAAGGTGAATCGACTCCATCAGGGAACCAGGACCCCAAGTTGAAAGGCAAGGCGGTCGCTGAAGAAGGGAACTTGAAGGTATTGTTCAAAATCCCTCAACAACCTTTGTTTGAAGACTCTACCTCTCATGTAGTGATTACTTCAAATTATCAACTTCATATTCCATCAACCTGACTGGAGCAGGTACCTGATCAACCCACTTCTCGTGCTCCTACCGACGAGCAGATGTCTCAGCTGAAGGAGTCACTCGACCAGACTAGAGTAAAAATCCCTCTTCATACCTCTAGTGGTGGTGAGTTTGACTTCTTATCTGAAGCTG
>NW_020204425.1:10654-12048 GCF_001531365.2 Cynara cardunculus var. scolymus
TGTCTGCTCATGAATAGTGTTTTTTGTACTATTCACTGTAGCAAATGACAAGCCTTCCTCTTAAGGCTTGACAAGCACTCTAACCCTACCATATTGCATTAAATGTTCATTTAATGCACTGGGTATAAATAGAAGTGTTTTTTCTCCATGCAGAGTGCGCGCAACTCACTCTCTAACCGTAATTCTTACTTCAAGCATTTTCTAGTTTACATAAAGGATGTTTTTTACAGCAATTTTCTTTTCTTGTATTTGCTAAGACTTTGTGTGTAACCAAAGATTGTTTAGATAGGTTTTTATTACCTTATCTTTCTGCAAACAATCTTGTAAAATCTGTATTGATCTTCTCTATCAATATATATTTTAAATTTGAAAATACTGTGTTTGTATTCACCCCCCATTTTACAAACTGTTTCTCTTCTTGTAGACCCTCATGGGACCAACAACTTCTCAAAACAACCCTTTACTTTTTGCAAATCTTGAAGTTTGTTGAACAACTTCTTATTCGCATCAGTCCAAATCTTCAATTCTTCTTCACATTCTTTCCTTACTTTGTTTAGAGTTCTCTCAAATTCACTAGCCTTATCAGATAACACCTTTTCATAATTCTCTTAAGGTTTCATTTTCACTTTGAAGCTCTTTGATAAATTCTTTAACAGCACAGTTTTTGAAAAGTCCAGATTTCATACGAATCTTGATGTAATCATCATCAAATCTCAAGAACAAAGATGAATGTAAGATAGATTGGAGAGAGAGAATTACTTTGCTGTCAAATCACCTTTTCTCATTAATGATGTAATCAATTGTGTGTAATTACAATCACAAAGAAAAGACTATTTATACTAAGGAAATAAAACTAAACTAATTACAATTAAGCTAAGTAAATGGAGAAACTTGAATACAACACTTTAGCTCTAATCTTGAACCCAACAATTTTTATCGAACATATTAAAATATTTTTCTTTATGATCCTCAATGTTCTTTTCCAGCTTTGAAATTCTATCTTTCAGTTCAAGAAATTGATTAAAAAAATACTCTAAAAAAAATTCACACAAAACCTGGAAATCCTATAAATAAAAATAATGAACAGGACTTAATATTCAAAAAGATAATGAACAAAGAACATAGAAAAGTCTCTTAGCAAAGATAGGCTAGGTTCAGCAAATTATGAATTGAAAAAGTGTCTAAAAATGTTGGGTTTGAGAATGAGCATTATTGTTGTATTCAAGTTTCTCCATATCTTACATGTTTTTGTAATAGTGTTGCTTTATTACTTCCTTAGTATAAATAGTATTTTCCTTTGTAATTGTCATTATCAAGTCATTAGCAGATTGTAATCAGATTTAGAGCTGTAATTCTCTCTCTCAATCAAGGAAATTACATTTGGTGATCTATTT
>NW_020204426.1:0-8886 GCF_001531365.2 Cynara cardunculus var. scolymus
ACGAGAAGGCAAAGGATTTGGATTGTTTGCGTGGATACCGTGGAGGCATCAAGCTTTGTTTGTTGTTGTGATCAGAGTTTTGCTAACTGTGAGGTATAATTTCGAAACACCCGATTTATTCCGGTTCGTATGGGTCCTTTGAGGGTTACGGTTTTATTTTCCGCTGTGCTTGAGATCCCGTAAACCAACATATAAGGGGGGAATTCATGTGTTGAATTGTTATAGCTCTTGCTATCATGTTTTTTAAGATTGCAATAGATTTGAGTTCTTTCTTCATTGTGATTTGAGGACTCAGAGACGTTGCTCTTATTTGAAATGATAGTATTGATGTTATTGAGAAGGGGATAACTTGGCCTATGGCCAGTGGTTTTGGATAAACTTTGTTTTGGAACAAGTGTTTGATTTAAGAGGAACCATAAAGGCTCTGGTTGTTCCTTGAAAGGAACCAGAGGGGCTCTGGTTGGTCCTCATAATAGAACTAGAGGGTTTTGAATGATGTTTCAAATTTGATACAAATCTTTTACTAAAAGTTTTAATTAAACCAGAGGCTCTGTATCTATAAGATAGGAGCTCTGTGTCAAAACCATATTTTGAAAGATGTTTTAAAGATCTCATACTATTTTAACTTAGAAATTTTCATGGAAACAAAGACAGACCAGAGGGGCTCTGGTTAGCCTACACGTTGGACCAGAGGCTCTGGTTGGTCTTGCATTTTGAGCCAGAAGCTCTGGCTAGTAGAACCAGAGCTCTGGTCATACAAGATCTTTATAAAATATGCTTTTATACGTGGTAAAGCTATTTTACTATCTATGGCGTTGGTCTATGAATGTTTTAAGAATTTTACTTAAGTAAGAGGCTCTGGTTGGCTTAACCAGAAGCTCTGGTAGAGGAACCAGAGGGGCTCTTGTCCTATTACTGTGAAAATATTTTCTATGTTTGGTCTTTGGGACAAGAGGTCCAATGGACACAAACAAAATATGAATTTACATTACATTATGTGAAATGATTTTATTTGAATAATGTTTTGGTGACTTTCACCCTGCAATTACATGGTAAAAGGGATATCACTAGACCTTCAGGTGTAACCCTCATTTTGTGTTTTCAAATATGTATTGCAAGAAATGCAGAATATAATGATAGTAAGGGAAAAGGCAAAATGTGAATTGTTTCCCTATGTGCATAGCTATATGAAGATCCATGGATGTGTTTTGGAGATTAGATGTTATGTAGTACAAGAGCATGTATTTTGGAATTTTTGAGTTATGTATTTTGTATTATTGCTTCTTGTACTTTGGACCTTTGTGGGATTTAACATGTATTCTATGAATGAATTATGTGTTATAAGCAATATGTGAGTTTGGGGGTGTTACAAGAGTGGTATCAGAGCCTGAGTTTTAGGGATTTAGGTATTCACATGCATGATGCCTAGACTTAAACTGTTTCATTGCATATTAAGGGTCCCAGACATAGTTAGCACCTTTGGAATAAATATGATAGGTTAAGAGATCAGTGTGTAAGGTATATTCGGATTAAATCTGGCCAATGCAATTTTGAATTTACAGGTACATAACTGAGCTCAGACACTTTATTATATTTAGGAATGTGAAAATATGTTTATTAACTTTAAAATCTACAAATGACTAGTAGATCCAGAAGGTCTGAAAGGATCACCCGCCCCAATCCCATTAAAGAAGAGGATTCCCATGTCCTTGCTCCTATTGGTACATCACAGGGCAGAGGTAGAAGCAGAAGCAGAGGTAGAGGTAAAGGCAGAGGCAGAGGCAGAGACAAAGGGCAGACCAGAGGCAGAAACAGCCAGGCAGAAGTCAATACAGACCAAGGAGAATCTAACTCTGAAAACATGAATCAAGAACATATGCCTCAACTAGAATATGTGATTAGAAACATGTTGGCTGAAGAGATGGGAAAGCTAAGGGAAACCTTGACTTCCATTATGGGGATTCCTGCCAGAATTGAAACAAGCAGAGTTGAAGGTAATCCATCAGTTCCAGTCATCAATAATAGAGAAGGAGATATTAAAATGTTCTTGACCTGTAAACCACCAACCTTTTCGGAGGAAAGAGATTCAGTCAAAGCAATGTGTTAGATCAAGGAGATAGAATCTGTATTCAATACCATCAGGTGTGCGGAGTCAGATAAAGTTAGATTTGTAGTCTCTGTATTAAAGTCAAATGCATTAATCTGGTGGGAAGTGGAATCACTAGCCAGAACAGATATCTTGCAGACTTTGACATGGAGAGAATTTGTTAATAGATTCAAAGAACAATTTTGTTCGAAAGCTGCTATAAGACAAATGGAGGAAGACTTCTTGAAACTAGAACAAGGCACCTAGAACCGTTAGGGAGTATACAGAAAAGTTTATTGAATATTCACGGTTTGCAGAACACTATATTTCATCCGAATCAAGAAAAGTGGAGAGATACATTTGGGGATTGAAGCCATCGATCCAAGAGTTTGTAATAGCCATGAATCTGGCTACTTTTTCTTTGACTGTTGATGCAGCAGAAGTAACTGAGAGGAATAAGAATCGACAAGAGGAAGGAAAGGTAATGGAAAAAAAGGAAATGGGAAGGTCCATCAGCTGGATACATAGGGCTGAAGGCTATAAAATATGGAAACCGATTTGTTCAAAGAGTTAGTGAAAAAGCTTGTCCTCGATGTCACTAGATTCATCAGGGTGATTGCAAAACTAATCTAAGAAAATGCTACCAGTGTGGTGAGGCAGGCGATTTGTCTCGAAACTGCCGAATGACCAAAAGATGTTTTAACTGTAACTCCCCAGATCATCTTAGGCCTAACTGCTCGCAGTTGAAAGCTCCCCAGCTAACCATGGGAAGCAATACATCCAGTGCCCATGGAAGACAAAATATGGGCAAGAGGAGGATCGGGAGGGGCGCGGGGTCGATCTTTTCAAATGACCAAGCATGAAGCCGAAACTACCCTAGATGTAGTGATAGGTACATACCTCATGAACTCTCTATATGCTAAATCGAGTGCAAACTTCTTGTTTGTATCCCCATCCTTTGCCTTATGTGATTGCATGAATTCTGTGCCACTTGACAATAAGTTAGTAGTTGATACTGCTAATGGTCAAGTATCTGTGGATTTTGTGTTCGATAACTGTACTATTATGGTTGAGGGATGTAAGCTACCAATCAGACTATTTTCCATGCCGATGAAAGAATTTGACATAGTAGTAGGGATGGATTGGTTGGCAGAAAATCAGGCCAACATTGTTTGTGATAAAAAGATTATCAAAATAATCTTGCTAATAACAGGGACAATTGTTATATATGGTGATCATCAGAATCATCATACCGGTATGTTAACTGTAATGAAAGCCAAAAAGTGTATTCAAAAGAAGTGTCAGGGATTTCCAGTCTATGCAATTGACGCAAAGAAAGAGAAGGGAAAGCAAGAATTGATTCCGACTGTTAGTGAATATCCTGATGTATTTTGAGAAGACTTATCTGGATTACCGCCAGATAGAGTTATTGAATTCGGGATTAAATTGATACCCGGAGCAACAACTATAGCCAAAGCACTGTACCGATTAGCTCCGTCTGAACTAATAGAATTGGTTGCACAGTTGAAAGATTTGCTTGACAAAGGATTCATTAGACAGAGTACTTCACCGTGGGGAGCTCCAGTCCTCTTTGTGAAAAAGAAAGACGGGTCTATGCGTATGTGTATCGATTATCGGGAACTAAACAAACTAATGAAAAAGAACAAATATTCGTTGCCAAGGATTGATGACTTGTTTGATCAACTGGTGGGAGCCAGTTACTTTTCCAAGATTGATTTACGATCAGGTTATCATCAGCTCAAAGTTAAAGAGGAGGATATTGCAAAAACTGCCTTTCGAACCATATACGGATGCCATGAATTCTTAGTTATGCCATTTGGTTTAACTAACGCACCTGCAACTTTTACGGATTTAATGAATCAAGTATGTAAGGAATATCTTAATAAATTTGTCATTGTGTTTATTGATGATATTCTCATATACTCAAAGACCAAAGAAGAACATGCAGGACATCTCTGGTTGATACTTGAGCTTTTGAAAAGAGAAAAGTTGTATGCAAAGCTGTCAAAGTGTGAATTTTGGTTGAGGGAAATTCAATTCCTTGGCCATGTCGGGGCTGGGGTAAAAGTGGATCCGACAAAGATTGAGGCAGTTGCAAAATGGGAGGCACCAAAGACTCCTTCTAAAGTCCGAAGCTTTTTGGGATTGGCAGGCTATTACCGCAAGTTTATTCAAGATTTTTCCAAAATAGCCGCGCCATTGACCAAATTAACTCGGAAGAAAGTTAAATTCCAGTGGGAGGAAGAACAGCAAACAACATTCCAGTTACTGAAATATCATCTTTGTAACCCCCGATATTGTCTTTACCCGATGGAACAAAAGATTTTGTGATATACAGCGATGCATCAAAACTTGGTTTGGGATGTGTCTTGATGCAAAGAGGAATAGTCATATCATATGCATCCCGACAATTAAAAGATCATCAAAAGCAATACCCAACTCATGATATGGAATTGGCATCAGTGGTCTTCGCATTGAAAATCTGGAGACACTACCTGTTGGGAACTAAATGCCAGATTTACACCGATCACAAGAGCTTACAACACTTGTTCAACCAGAAGGAATTAAAAATGAGACAACGTCGATGGATTGAACTCGTTAATGATTATGATTGTGAAATTCTCTATCATCCGGGAAAAGCTAACGTGGTAGCCGATGCCTTTTGAGCCGAAAAGAAAGAAGTGGAACAATCAAAGCAATGGCAATGAAAGTTAGCTTAAATCCCGATCTTCATCAAGAGATTTTTAGGTGTCAGAATGTGATAACCGGGTCCTGATTGTTGCCCAAGGTATTTATTATGTGAATTAATTGTTTATGTGAATACATGCTTACATGGGTTAAAATGTGTGAGTATGTGTATTTTATGCATAAGGATATATGCATAGTATGTGGATATATATATATATATGTGTGTGTGTGTGTGTGTGCATGATATTAATATGCATGTATGTATGTACCTACACATGCATGGCTGAGTTTAATTGCATGCATACATGTGGGTGAAGGCCTGGTTGGCTGAGTTTCTATATTTAGAAAGTATAAATAGGGACTTTGTGAATTGGGGGCAAGTTTTCTTCTTCCTGGGGATTTTTGGAGAACAATTAGAAGAAGACTGTCCGATTTACAGGTTTGAAGCCAAAAAGGGATCTTCAGTCTTTCTAAACTTATAAGGTGAGTGATTTCTAAACCTCTTTTGTATAAAATTATTACTGGTTTTTATTGAATGTTGCTTATTAATTTGAAAGAAATCAGTATTCCAATTGGGATCATTATTCGGACAAAGGAGTGACTGGACTAAGTATAAACCGGACAAAGCTTGTCTGCCTTTAAACCGGACATGTGTTATCCGATTTATTTATAAACCGGATAAGTGTTGTGCGATTAAGGGAGTTGGTGAGATTTTCATTATGTAAATCGGATAAAGGTTTTTGAACGGAGAAGTAGGAATACGATCATGTGCTAAGCGGTTTAGCCTTAAATCGCCTAAGGGATGTACGGGCTAGTTATAAACCGGACATGTGCTAAGCGGTTTAGTCTTAAATCGACCAAAGATTGTGCGGATTAGTTTCTTAATCGATTGAGTGTTGTCCGAATTCATAAGTTGGGCAAGGACTTAGTATTGGTTGATTAACCGGACAAGGGATTGTTGACCAAATTTATAAACCGGCCAGGTGTTGTCCGGATTTGTTCATCGGACATAACTTTAAGTATTGTCTGGATATCTTATTCGTATGATCTAAATTATATTGTGTATTTTTGACATTTACATAAATGTTTATCATTTGGTTTAATTATGGATTTATAAAAATGGGTATTTTTATATCTTTTAAAATAAAAAAGATATGTTCCAACCAAGCGTGGTGACGTAAGTCTGTTTTGGTATGAAACTATATTTTTGGGAAACCTTCCTACCAAGCGTGGTGACGTAAGTCTGTTTTGGTATGGAATTGGATTTTTTTTAAACTGTTTCTACCAAGCATGGTGACGTAAGTCTGTTTTGGTATGAAACTTGATTTAAGAGGTAGTTCCCCCAGATGTGGTGACTTTTGTCTGTTATGGCTTGGAACTGGGAATGGGTACTTTGAGACGTGGTAACTTTTGTCTATTCTGATAAGTAGCCCTGTTTTGATGGAGGAATAAGGGTGGCATATTAATGAGAGGCGTACTTGGAATAAGGGAGACATTGTCATATGTGGATAATATTATAACTCTTATTATTGTTACTAATTGGATTTAATAACTTTGAGTCAACATTTCTTTGTGACCTGATGAATTAGAGATAYTATTCCTATTAGAAATAATAATTAGATGTTATTGAGAAGGGGAAAATGGTTTGTCACAAAGGGCAAGTATTGCCTTAAATCTTTCCGTTAATATTTACAAAAGAATGGCCTAATGATTCAAAGAAGCTTAGGTTATAATATATGTTTCATATTGGGAACGTTGTATCCTTAAGCATAAGTATTTTTTATCAATAGAACTGAGGTTCTTGAGTATATCCTATTTTACATATCATTGAGATTATTTGATTATGTTGCAAATATTCCTGAGCAAAGTTACTTTATTATATTTTGGTGTTCATCACCCTGCATTGCAAAGAAGGGATTTACTCACTAGACCCTTCTGGTCTAACCCTCATTTTTTTTCTGTTTTAAAATTATGCAATACAAGAATGGCGGGGTCCAGGGATAATAAAGGGAAAGGGAAAATGTGATTATCTTCCTAACCTGTTATCTGCTTTTGAAAATATGCTTAAGATTGCTTATTTTGAAGTTACATGTTGTATTACATGTATTAGTACAGGATTTGTTTTGGAATTTTTCATATGTAGATTTTGTATATATAAGAATCCTTGTACTAGTGGGACCATATGATGTAAACTATGTTTCTATGTAATAAAATATGTGTTGTATGCAAATGTAATGTTTGGGGGTGTTACACAGAAAGAGGCTATGAAAGAAGAACACATTAAGTCAGAAAAAGTGGGTAAAATGATTTCTATCATGGAGCCTAATGATGAAGAAATTTTATGTTTCCAAGGACGAATTCAGGTACTAAGTTACGGGAATACGAAAGAAACCATTCTGAATGAAAGTCACAAGTTTCGCTACTCAACTCATCTAGGAACCAATAAGATGTACAAAGACTTGAAACCATTCTATTGGCGGCCAGGCCTCGAGAAAGACATAGCAAAATACGTGGAACGATGCTTAACCTGTCTGCAAGTTAAGATCGAACACCAGAGACCGTACGAAAACCTGCAATTTTTGGAAATTCCAGTCTGGAAATGGGATCACATTACAATGGACTTTGTCATGAAATTACCCCCAACCCCGAAGGGTTATGATGCAATTTGGGTAATAGTGGATCGTCTATCAAAGTCTGCACATTTCCTACAGATAAAAGAAACCTATTCTTTAGAAAGATTGGCTCAGATCTACATCAAGGAAATTGTGACCAGACATGGTGTTCCATTATCCATCATTTTCGACAGAGACAACCGTTTCACTTTAAAATTCTGGGAAAGTTTGCAAAGAGCCTTGGGATCTAAAATTCGATTAAGTACGACTTACCATCCTTAAATAGATGGGTAAAGTGAAAGAACCATCCAAACTCTCGAAGACATGCTAAGAACCTGTGTTATTGAATTTGGAGGATCGTGGAAGGATCACTTGCCGTTGATAGAATTTGCTTACAATAATAGTTACCACTCCAGCATCCAAGCGGCACCGTATGAAGTATTGTATGAACAAAAATGTTGAACGCCGTTGTATTGGAATGAGGTAGGTGAAAAGCAGCTGATAGGTCCCGAAATTGTGCAAGTAACATCTAAAAAAATTGAGCAGATTCAGGCAAGAATCAAGACAGCTCAGAATTGTCAGAAAAGTTACGTCGATAAGCGACGAAAACTGATTGAATTCAACATAGGTGACTTGGTGATGTTGAAGGTATCTCCGTGGAAGGGTGTTATGAGATTTGGGAAGAAAGGTAAACTTAGTCCGAGGTATATTGGACCATTCAGAATTTGCAAATGAATTGGGCCAGTAGTTTATTAGTTGGAACTACTGGAAGAACTCAGCCTAATTCACAACACCTTTGTGTGTCCCACTTTAAGATCAATCTTCATGAAAGCTCCATAACAATGACAGATCTATGATTTAACTTCAAGAACATTCATATGAGATTTGAGAGAGAAAGTCAACACTATAAAAGTGGTCAAACTTCACTTTACGTAATGTGTATATTACAATAAGCTCTCTTACAAGATTACAAAGACAACACCCTATTTATAAGGTCAAACTTCTAAACATAGTCAAAGTCAAACCTGTCTAAGAAAAGTCAAACACGATAACTTTTACAATTATAGACAATATTTAACTTTCAAGACGAATACAATTTAATACTGATTTTCAGTCCTAACATTCTCCCCTTTGTATTCAGACTTGAAAGAAATTCTGCACTTTGAAGCTTTAAGCACATTATGTCATCTTCAAAAGAAATCTTCAACCAATCAACCGTTAAGAAAGATCTTCTAGCATTCTCCCCCTCGAATGTAGAACCACGACGAACTTCTCTTTTGACAATGTAGAATAGTAATCATCACAAAACAATGTACAGGATTTGATCTTCAAAGAATCTTCAGAATTATTCTTCTGTAAACTGTTGTAAAAATGATCTTCACATTCAACATCTCTCAGTCATTGTGGCACATGAATAATCTTCCTGTAATTATCTCCAGTCGCACTTCTTTTTAGTCTTTTGCCAAACTTGAAGTTACT
>NW_020204426.1:10022-12212 GCF_001531365.2 Cynara cardunculus var. scolymus
TAGACTCTGGGAAGTCGTCTACTGCGTAAACAAAATCTGACTTGATTGTTCTGTAGACATTTAAGATGAACTCTTTGAAGTTGATTTGAGCTTTAATTGCGTCCAAGAGAGGAGACACTTCACCAACCCTGTAATGTCTTCTATCCACCTTTGCCAATAAACTCTGTTGCATACTTGTGAACTTCTGTGGGGTCAAAGAATCTTAGTAGCTCATCCTTGTCCAAATACACAAACCCAAAAACAGGATTGTGTAGAATGGTGTTTGGATAGTACTTAGATACCCAACTAGGCCTGCTGTAAGGAGGAGTGATCTTTAGATTCTTCTGTGCTAATCTCATGGCCAACTCAAAATCCTTCTGGCTGTAATACATCGCTTGCGCACGCATAACTTCAATCAGGCTTCTGAGGGATATTTGGTATGTTGACCTCCTCTCCATGTAGACGTTAAGGATCTTGTGCATATAAATGACATCATACACGCAGAGGTTATGAAGATCTGCWTCAGTGAACGTGTAGATATTGCGGTCTTCTCTCCTTACAACGTACTGTGAGTAGAGCACGGTTTTCTTTAATATAGTCCTTGGTGAGATTGACACCAATGATATGATCACGTGTCGCGAGAAGACTTGCTCACGAGGCCTTGTTAATCTTGAGAAGTGGAATTTGGCTACGGCAGAGGGGATATCAGTGAGCTCTGGATCGTAGGGTGGCTCTGTGTCTGTCACAGAGTACTTCCAAATAAGTATTTCTTCTAGGGTGGTGACGGGCTCTGTGCGAACATTTAGCGTTGGAATCTTGCTCATAGATTCAAGGATTTCAGAGACCCGTCCTCCCGCTGTTGACTCTGGCATCTTCTGTTCTTCTTACTTTTCCAGAATCGGCCTCTAGGTTGATCCCTCTGCAAGGATGGGCTTAACGGTTCCTTGCAGGGCATCGAAAGCACCCGTGGATGTTGCTTGGAATTATGGGACTTGGACTGGTGGGAACGCAGAAGATGTGGCCTCACCTTCTCTGTAATGCATGGGCACTTTACGCTTCCTTGCCTGAGCCTCTACCAAGGATATCTTTAAAGCTTTTATGATCTCGGGGTCTTTACCAGCATGCTTTTCTTCATCAAATGGCTCTGGAGTCTCTGTACTTGATGAAGACCCTTTCTTTGATGACTCTGCAGCTATGGCCTTGCCTTTGCCTGTAGGCTCTGCAGCCTTTTTCTTTTCTCTGTCGGCAGCTGTAGGTTCCCCAATCTTTATACCTTTGGCAGGTGCTCTGGCTGTCTTCTTTTTGTGCTTTGGGGCTGGGGCCTTCTTTTTCATCTCCTGCTTCTTTTCCCCCTCATGACGATCATCATCATCATCGGCATGATCGTCATGGTTTGGTTTGGCAGAAGCCTTGCATGTTGTAAGGGGAGCCCTCCTCAAATGGCGTAGGATTCGAGTGGCTGCCTTGTACATCTTTTCAATTACCTTCTCCGCACCCGTAGAGGCGTTCATCACGTCAAGCTCTATAGCCCACTTGAGTTTGGAGACGATTGATAGAACTTCTGCACGAAGGAGCTCACCTTCCTTGGCAAGCTTGGTCAAACCTTCTGCGATTTTTTTGTTAGAAGAGAGAATCTCCATCTTCAAAAATGCTAGTTGGCTGATCATAGAGTCCGCTAGCGCATCTACCATGGCGTCCAGTTCTCTGTGAGTGGCCAAGTGGTTGATGTTGGCACTTGATGACTTGGACTGGATGCCATAGATGACCGCATATGAAAACATTTCCTTGATCTCGTCACAGAAAGAGGAATAATCTGTGTAGCCCGCTGTGACGAAGTCGCCTGCAAACTTTGCTGCCATTTCTGAAAGTTCTTTCTTTAGAGTTTGGACAGAGGAGGGGTTTAGGGACATTGCTTGGAAGGCCTCTGTCAGGTCGTCCTTCTTGATGGCCGAGCTCTGAAGGGTCGCCAATGAACGCTTTAACTCTGTGGTGGTGGCGGAAAGCTCCTTCAGAGCCTCTGTAATAGGTAAAAGATCCTGAGGCTGTTGCTGGGAGATGAACAAGATTTTCAACTTGTCAATCTTTGAGAACAACTCTGTGGCAAAGGCGTTAAGCTCCCCCTTTGTCACAAAGTTGCTCTGGTAACTCGGACCACCAACACATGGTGATCCTTCTGCCTCGGAACGTGAGGCGCCCTCAGCGGCTGGCATA
>NW_020204427.1:0-11917 GCF_001531365.2 Cynara cardunculus var. scolymus
TAATATCGATATATTTTTGTCAAATTTTTATGATATCTTCAAACATATATTTTATTCAAAAATAAAAACATCATCGCTTTCTCAAAATCACATAAAGCCATATTATAATATCGACTGAAATAAAAAATAAAATGAAATATTAAAATCACGATGTATCTAGCTGCATTGCGCGAGTACGCTTCTAGTATATATATATAAGAATTTCCGATAAAAGCCCAAGAGACGATGCCGGGGCCGGGACTTCTGGAGAAGACTTTTCCAGAGAGCATGGGTCGCCCATAGATGTAGATGGGACCCAATTCTTGAAATTTGGGTCTATCTCTTCTCTCACCCGACAGAGAACTGCAAGAATTTCATTTTCCTTCTTGTTCATCCATCAAACCAGAGGAATTTTGTGTCTTTCTATTTGCTGAGTCTAATTCACCATCCCGGGAACCAAGCTAAAATTGAGATTCTTTTGTTTTTTCGCTATTTCCAGCTTTTCTTTAGCAGGAAAATCTCTTTGGGGCCACTCGAATCTGCCGACATTTCGAGACTGGGGATGAGGAAACAGATATATATATATATATATATATATATATAAAGATTTATCGTTTAGTTGATTTTGATTTCAACCATGATTATAGATTTCAAAGATGGTCATCCAAATAAAACAAATTTTTAAAGATTTACTATTTGGTTGGTTTTGATTTAAATCATGGTTATAAATTTCAAAGAGGGTCATCCAAATAAGATAATACTATAAGTCAAACTCGATGATTGACACAAAGGAATCAAATTCACCTTTCTTTATACACGTCACTTTGTTCAAATCTTTTAACTATTCATCAATATTAGACAAATAAACTCAAATCACATTTGAAAATACTCAATTCTCATGGTGTCGCCTCTTTTTTATATATAAAGACAACGATATATATATATATATATATATATATATATATATATATATATATATATATATATATATATAGACTTTTATATATTAAAGTAATACAATTATAGAGTTTCACATCAATACGTTATCATCTTCTTTTTGTCATTTTATAAATTTATAGATAGATACTTCAATATCTTCCTTTTATGTATATATAATTCACAACTATAAGTTTTATTATTTGTTTTGTTTTTATTTTAACCATGGAATTTTTATAACTACATTCTGCATTCTTTTGTTGGTGCTCCCTTTAATACATTATATTGATACTGATTGTTGATTGATTTCAAATTCATTTTTTCATTCCTCTACATATCTACCTCGCCATTCGAATATATCAAATTCTTATGGTAAAATTTTGGGTAATATAAAATGAATCAACTATGTTAATTACCAGAAAAACAATATTTTAATTATTTTAATATTTTTTTTGTAAATATAAAGTAGGCCAAATTAAGACAACCACGTGTGATGGAAAAAAAAACATAAAACCATTTCTTTCTTATACTCAATTCTGATTTTCAAACTTACATTTTCTCATTAGTGTGGGATGATGAAGCTCAACCATATTTCAAGATTTAAGAATTACTCAATTATCATGTTGTCAACTCATCATCTATGGTTTCACCCCCTCTTTTCTTATACTCACTTGCTACTACCAAATATGCATCTTATCACCAATATGGAATGATGAAACTCAACCACATTCCAAGATTTGAGGATTACTCAAATCCCATGTTGCCAATTCATCATCATTAGTTTCTTCTTTAATATATATATATATATATATATATATATATTTATATTTACACGCACACTAGTACTATACCCGCTGCAATGCATCAAGATCTACAAATTATCGAGTTTGAAGGCGGATAAATCAAAAAGTAACTCATGTTTCATGTTTTTTATATTTTCTATTATGATGATGCTAGTTTATTTGTTTTGTGTGACATATAAATTGAAGTCTAATATAGAATAGCATAAAATAAATTATAAATCGAGTATATCAAATTATTGGCTAATATTGGATCGGATCTTCAGGTTCTCATATTAAGTGATTTCATTTTATTACACTTTGATTTAACTAAGCATTAGTGGTTAATCTTTCTGCAACTTGTACTTTGGAAATAAAACCTGAAAGTAATGTTGAATAGATCGGAAAATAAAATAACGTGAAAAAAATACATTAAGATATATATCTATACTATATTATAAAGCATATAACAAAAACTCTTAAAACCCACTTTTTATGCGTAAATTACTGTTTATTAATGCATATTACTTAAAACTTAATATTACAATTAGATTATGCGTAAGTACAACTTATTAAAACTCCATATCTGAATTTGTGTAAGTAACTGCAGATAAATATAATAAAATACAAGATAAAGATCTCATTTTACATATAAAAAATTTAAAATATAATTAGGATAATCATTAAATTCTAACAGAATACTTAATTATTATCTTTATAAAATATTATATTATTAAACCAAAAATAAATTATTTCGTCGTTAAACTTAAATTAAATTATAATAAAAAATAAATTAAAGAAATTACACAAAAAAAATATAACTTTTAAGTAGTTGATTTGATATTAACATTAATAATATTTTTTTTTTAAATTTTACGATATTTTCAAATTTATATTTTATTCAAAAATAAAATCATTATTGCTTTCTTGAAAATAGATAAAATCGTATTATAACATCGACAATGACAAATAATAAAATAGAACATTAAAATCGAGGTGTGTCTCGCTGCATTGCGCGAGTACTCTTCTAGTTGCTCAAAACGTCAATATGATGATACCTCCTGCAAGAAATACAGAGTGATTATAAGTAAATATATATATACACATACAAAACACATAACATAATGAATGTTTAATAATCAATGGTTGTTTGTACCTTAATCGTGTAAAACCTCTTGATAGACTACGTTTGATGTATAGACTCCATGATGATTGAATTTTTTGGCAGCTTTAAACAATACCTTTGTAGTTCCTCGTGATATACCTCTAAATAATGCCACATAAAGTTGGCCATGAAAGAACACTGATTCTGGCAGACAAACACCTACTTTCGAGATCGTTTGTCCCTGAGCTTTATTTATCGTCATAGAGAAGTTCAATCGAACTGGAAACTGCTTTCACTTTAGCTTAAATGGGAACATGTCATCTTCTGATGAACATAAAGGAATCCTCAGCAAAAACACCCTCTTGCCAGCATGTTGACCAATGACTATTTTAGCATCTTTGACATTTTGCTGAAACCCTTTGCATACCAATCTTGTGCCATTACATAACGGGGTCGAGTCCGGCAAATAATAAAATTTACGAAAATAAGCCTATTATCTCTAAAACACACTTGTAATAGCGATAAGTAGGGTCGTCTCCTCAGGGACTCGGTGTTAACCGTAAGTCCAAGACGTAACCGCGTGCAAATTCATTGACATTAAAACAATATATAAAAAGGGGGGGGGGGTTTGGAAGATTTATACATAGCCTAAATATGCAAAATAAATTGAGAACTTAAACAATAACGAATAAATTCTAGTGATGAGTATAACTAGTTCTTTATCAAATCATGTATCATTGACTTGTATAAAAACATTTTCTTAATAGATTTTAGACCGGTCGTAAGTGTCGATACACGCCAAACATTCTGCTTGTCTTTATAATTAAACTAACACGAGAAGCTCGATAGATTAGTTCCTAGTTGATTAAGTTGATTCTAGTCACGGACGTAAAATTCAACCTACCAATCGTCTTACGCAATAAACAAGCACCAATCCTAACTAATGAACGGACGCCCGAACATTTAAGCTAGATTATACAGTCCTATAATGCAACCCAATGAACTTGATTGTCTATTGATGCACTATTTGCTACCAAGTGGAAATTAAGAACAATTACGGATTCCTAATCACAACTAGCAATTCAAATTTAGGCTAAAGGATTCAAGGGATCATTCTCAAAACCAAAATCCCAAAAATGAAAGACGGTTCTGAACAAGAATTGTGCAAATAAAATTCAATTAAGTTTCAATGTTTAAAAAGTCTCAACATAATTCAATTCAAATTAGCTATAATCCCATCACTAGAAACAGAAAATCAGCAACTCATAACTCTATTTTGAAACAGAAATCGAACTTACAGACGGTAGAAAACAGTAGACTAGGAAGAACCTCAATTTGAGAAATCCAAGATTGACTCTAAAATCTGGAAGTCGATTTCAGATTCTTCAAGTTCGGTCCTTTCTTGGCTTCCCGTTTCTGTTACTGTTGCTCGACTTCTCCCTCTCCTTCTCTCGCGACAGCCCCCTTCGATCGATTCTGCTGCCTTCGACCGGTTCTGTCCAACCGAGCCAGAAATCGACAGCCCTCTTCTTTTTTTGTTTTCAATCCAATCGAACCTCTCGACCGACTGCTTCAACCGACTGCTGTTTCCTCTTCCTACTTCTTGCTGTCAATCGACAGCCTGCTGCTTGCTGTCGATTTCTACTGCCTTCTTCTCCTTATCGGCTGCTCGATGACAGCCCCTTTGCTGTCCCCTTTCGATTGTTCTTGACCCCCTGCCTCCTCGATTTACCGCCCTGTCCTTTTTGTATCGACAGCCCCTTGTAGTCTCCTCATACTCGCCCATGATCCACGATGTGCTGCCCATCTCCCGATCTCCCGCTCTCCACGATTGCCTCGTCTCTCTCTCAATCGATTTCTCCCGCTCGACAGGTCTGATTTTGGTCTTGGGCAACAGCCCAAGGGCTGTTGTTGCATCTTTTCTACTTGGGCCTTGCAGCAAGGCTGATTTTTTTGGGCTGCTGTTTCACGGGCTATTTGATGCTGATGATAAGACCAAAAACACAACAATCAATTTTCTCTTTTTTTTCCAACTTAAATGGTCTCATAAGATTAAATATCATCTTAAATTAAAATGGATATTTTAAACATCTAAATGACATTAATCTCAAGGTAATTTTGACGTAAAAATGTATAAATTTTGCACTTATCAATAACCCATTCAAAGGGTCGATATTTCGTAGGAGTATAATTGAACATCCAATTTGTAGTCGAAGATGATGAGAAGGCAAACCACTAACAATTAGTGAGTTTAAAAATCCCATTGGATAGAAGTTGTTTTTATCGTCTTGTGCTTCATCAAAACTATAGTAGACTTTTTCCTCTCCGCAAAATATATCGATCAACTTATCATTAATCTCATCGACATTGTTATTTTTTGTCGATAATATCGCCCTAGAAATTATGTAGTCTGATGCAGCTCCTTTGATTTGAAAAGATGGAAATATTGCATCAATCAAAGCATCCGTTGAGTTACCTTTATCATTGTAGGGAATAGCCATGTCGTCAGGTATGTGAATAAAAGTATCATTAATTGTTTCTTCATCTCCATCACCAACTCGCGAAAGGAATTCTGAAAACCATGGATCAGTCAACGCTCTCATATTGATAGTTAATCGTATTTGTTTAATCGAAGACTAAAGAGGTAACATCCGTAGGCTAGAGTCTACAATTTATTCCCTTATGCCATTTCGCACAATTGGCAACACCTGTCTAAAATTGTCTCCCATCACCATTATTTTTCCACCGAATGGGAGCATGTTCCCAATGAGATCTTGCATAGTTCAATCAAGTGCCTCCACCGCCTGCCTTTTAGCCATCGAGGCTTCATTCCAAATGATTAGTCTTTCAACACGAAGTAATTGAGCAGTCCCATTGTTTTATGTTGCATACTGAGTTATTATCCATATTGAAAGGAATCTTGAATCGAGATTGTACAGTTCTCCCCCCGGCATGTTATTAGTTGCAATGCCCGATGAAGCAGTCATAAGTGCAACAAAACCACGAGAATGAACATCAACAAGTAAAGTTTTGTACATAAACGTTTCCTAGTTCCACCAGGACCATCTATGAAGAATATACCTGGACAATCATTCTCAACATGCTTCATAATCTTAGTGAAAGGGGATTTTTGGTCTGAATTTAGAGATTCACAGGCTTGTAAATGTTCATCTTCCACAACTATCGAGTACTCTTCTTGCACCTCAAGGAAGCCTCCATCTTGTAATTGACATCAATATTTATCCTTGGAAGATCAATATCATTCAGATTTTTACCCATCGATTCTAGAAAAACCATGATGTTCGTGAGCACCATATCCTGGACTCGTTGAACATTATTATATTGCCACACGTAATTTTCAGAAAGTGAATTTTAGTAATCATCCCATAACTTTCAAACATCTCTTGGCTCACAATAAATCAAGATCGATGCGAATAACCTTCTAAGAGTGTTAAGAAACTAAAATACGGAGGCCTCTGCAAGACACTGGGATAGATTATCATTGTTTTCGATTAGTCCTCTCTCTAGAGCCGCTTTTTGAAATGTAGAATGTAGTAAGTCATTGACCATGTAGAGATATTTGAAGCATGTAGGGCCATTAGCATGAGACAAAAGTTCATATAAGTAGGTACGTTCTCCTTCAACATGATTAGCAGAAACCAACCGCCCTCTCATTGTTCCTTTTCTCTGAGAATTCCATTGACATAACCTTGCATCCCACATGTAGTGTTTTCGAAAAAATTTATACAAATGGCTCCTTGCAGAACTATCAAGTCTATTTCTTTCGAAAAATGCAGTCAACATTATTTTCTTGTCCCTCTCCTTATCAACAACATTTGTCAATATCTCATTGTCCCTAAACCTAACCGACTGGTTGTTCGGAAGATGGATTTGCAAACATGAGGGTTGATTTCAGAGAGAGTGAAGACAAAAATTCGCCATATTGCTTCAGGAGGACACATAACGTGAATCTTGAAATCGCCTTATTTCGTTAATTACACCTTGTTCTCCATCTAGATCGATATTGACAACTTGTTTGTCATGACTATTGTACATATATTTGAAGACATATTTCACAGATGCTACTTAAGCAAGCCTCAAAATTGATGTGACAGTTGAACATTATTAGGAGTTTTGGGTTAAATGGGACCACCCATCTATTGTCAAGTGTTTTGCCTCGTACATCTACTTGAATCCATTATTTCTCCTACGATAGATAGGGTATGACTCATCTGACTGTGTTGCATTGTCCGTAAATTTCATTAGATATCTGAAATGACATTTTTCAGGTTCACCCTGCATACAAGGATTGGATGGTCGTAAATGACCACAAGTACTGTGCATCATATGTTTGATGAGAAACTTATGTATATGAAGGTGTTTTCTCGGGTCTGGAATTTCAGCACATAGGATTTTTTCGTAATGAACCGGGTTAGTTATTTTGTATTCTGGTATCATTATCAAAAAGAAATGTGCATGTGGCAAACCACGTTTTTTAAACTCCACCACATAAATATATGATCTTATGACACCGAGGATATGTTGCTTGAAGAGTTGTTCCTTGAGATCTTCTAGTTTGGCACGGAACACTCTAGAAACAAGGTCTAGCCGATCTTGTGCACCCTGACCGGGTAATAGCTCAGTAAGGATTTCAGGCCAGTTTGGATTGTACATTATTGTTAGGAAATTATCTGGCTTCTCGTCATCTTGAACTAAAGTCATGGCATCTAGAAACCGTCGGCACATATCACGTGGACCACCGATGAAACTTGCAGGCAAGACAACTCGATGTCCAATTCTATTCGGCTGAACCTCCCCGGCATTCACGCAATCCACAATACCTTGATATAAATCTGCTCTTATTTTACTTTAGTTTTTTTTATGTAATCTAATCGTGAAGTCTCAATCTTTATATAAATGTCTACAACGAACTGCTGTAACAATTTGCCACCTAATAGAAGGACGTTATAATTCAAGTGTATTTGGAACTTGTAACTAATATTCTTGCATACTTACAATATTCTTACCCCTTCATCCGTCATTATCTGCATAATGTTGATTTTGGAAAAAAAATATAAATTAATTATATATCCACTTAAATGCAATACATGCTACTTTACAAAATCATTAAAACTTGTGATATCAAACACACGGACCTTCGAAATCTTCGTCTTTCTTCATCATTGGCAATTTTAGTGATATGAACTCCATGTCTTGGTATGCCTGCACGCCATCCAGGCTCACCATTGGGAAAGAACAAAGGATAAGACAATGAATCATAACAAGAATGATAATATTCGATTCTTCGACAATGGTCAGACCTTCCGTACACAATAATACTTCTCTTGTATGCAGTGATGTTGTTATTGCTTTCAACCCAAATACCAACAACCTACATAACAATAGAATTAAATATGATGTGTAATATGTATATGTATATTACTTATAAGATACATTTTTTTAGTCAAATATCAGATGTTGTTGGACGATTGTACACCCTCTGGTCTTGGTCAACCGATGTATTCATAGTGACTCTATAATTGTCGAGCGGTTTGAAGGATGCATTCTCGGAAAACATCACCGTGAAAGCTTTCTGGTTGGAGGAGCAGCCTGGTGGTGTGGTACGTAGTGGGTTTAGTACGCCCTGCCAAAACGGCCCAAGCTCAGCAAGGCTTCGAAATATTGTCGCATATGGGTTTGTTGCAAGAGTGTGAGTCAAAATTTCCACGATATATTTATCAAGATTTGGCCATAGAAGTCTATGTGAAAACTTAGGTTGATCATCATAAAAATACAAATGTAAGTACCTAGGTTGTCCATCCCTTGGAACTAATTGATCAATGTATGATATATCGCTCGATGTGTACAAAAAGTGTTTCCATTTGTCATATCGACAATTAGTGTCCAATGTTACACCCATTGACACAAATGAAAAGTTTGTGTTGTACGCACGTTTGTTGTGCCTGAACAATTTGCCTAATTCAGATTGCACAGTGAAGAGATGATATAACTCTTCAAGAATGGGTGAGTATGCCAACTTGGTCTTCCCTTTCATGGAAAAAAAGGATGGGATATCAAAACTTAAGCAATTTGTTCCACAATAAACACATGCATCCTCTTTGCTCAAGATGCGATGGTTCGTAGGGATACCATCGTAAACAAAATCGTAAGGATCCTCGTAGAGGATGTCATCTATGACTGATGGTATTACAACGACTTCTGTATATGTTCCTACATCTAAGACATTTAAGTGTCAAATTATAATAAATACAGTTTACAAAAGAATGACAAATGAGAGTTTATGCATTGTTTTTACCATTGAAGTTTTGATGTGGCAACCCTGAGCATTTTTGTGTTGTTCTTTATCTTCTCATAACATTCTGCATTTTTATGGTATCAACGGTAGTTGGTGATTGATGAGCTCTTTCCTGTGTACTAACATGTGTTCTCTTATTGTTTTGTTCCTTACGTCATTGATAGTAGTTTCTATTATAAATCCTCCTTTGTTCAGCAATAGACATTGTCATAACAGGGGTTCCATAGATATCTAGATTGTTAGCATTTGTCTTGGGGATGGTGTCATATTGTCGTCATGCATGTTTGTTAAATTATCTGTACATATGGTCATTCCTCTCATTTCACTGTTGTTGGGATAAGATTATGAATTATTTACTATGTGACATGACAATGTACCTAATGGTACCCTTTCTGATTATGTCCCATTCATCCGAGTCACCTTCGGTGCAACAATATTTGTCACAAGTGACGTGCATTGAATATTTCCCTCGCCATCAACATTTTTTCTCATTTTCTTCTTCTCCTTTATTGTGCATAAAATGCTCTCTGGTATGCTTTCGATCGTTCTAGAAAAATAGTAATTATAATGGAATATATATTATTAATGATCTGATCATAAAAAAAATGAACATTGACTTGTTATTCCCTGTATACATTACACATACCTTTTCGTATATCTACCTCAACCTCAAAGATATCATTATTTGCAGTTTGTTTTGTTTTGTCTTGCATAATGTCGTCTACCGTAACTGTTTTTTTGTTCTTCACCAATAATTTATGATTAGAATTTATGCATATGTTTGTTATATGTACATTGACATGACTGCTTTCACGTTGTTTATTTACAATTCTCATTACACAATGTAAAAATATGTATAAGGAAAAATATGTAATTATAATGGTTCATACGACTTTATATTGAAACAGAGCTATAGATTTCTACACAATTATGGATACCTTTTTTGGATTATCAATATATGACTTCATATTGAAATGGAGCTATCAATTACCATACATAAGATTACCAACCAATAACTGAACAAAACACAATTTGGTTCCAAAAGTTAAAAGTATCAGGAGATCCTAAGTTTAAATTCAAAGAGGAATAAAAATCTTCTTGTGGCCATGGAGGTTCAAATGTGGTGACTCTGAGATATCTGCAAAACAGATAGTCGTTTTGGAATTAGTCGACTCGTATAGCGAGTTGGATATCCAGGTTAATAAAAAAAACACAAATGCCACCACATTGCACATATCGGATGACTAAGCAATTAACCAAATCATATCAAAGTCAATATCGTCGTAGAACTTAAAGCATATGTGCCCCAATCTCTTACCTATCCATGCCCCCCCCCCCCACCCCAAAAAAAAGTAAAAAAAGTTTAAACAATGAAAAAACAATTGATCTCGCCCCCAAGCACCATTTGGGTACCTTTAATGAATTTGTTAGTTGCTGATTTTCATAAAGTCTTTTTGTTTGTGATATCCAGTCCACTCGGTATTAATTTTGGTTATATTTGTATTAAGGGGGTGTTTGAGATTGCTTATCAAAACTGTTTTTTAACTTATTTCAGTCGGAGATAAGCTGTTTTTTAGTGTTTGGGTAAGGAAAAAAAACTACTTATACCGATGTCAAACCGGTGATAAACAGTTTTTGATAAGTTGATCATGCTTGACTTATGAAAAATTGTTTATTACCAGTTTACCATTTTAACCATGTTTTATTAATGTTTGTTATTTATTAATCTTATTGATATAAATTTTTGTCAAAAATATTATTATAAATGATGAAAAATAAATTTTTACATGTTAAAAAAATCAAATAAATTAATAATCAAAAATATCATTATATAAAAAACTGTCTTTTTTGGTCATTTTACATATATAAACAAAATTTGACAAACACTAAAAAACAACTTATCAGCTTATTGCTCTTTGGTACCGCTATAAGCTAATCCAAACATTTTTTACAAAACTCCGATTTAATACCACATAAGTTAATTATATAATAAGCACTTTTACAAAAAAGCATAAGTTGTTTTAAATAAGCAATCTCAAACACCCCCTAAATGTCTTGATATATTTGTTATATTTCTGTCAGGGACGGACCCAATTTTTTTTAAACGGTGGTACCATTTGACCATAAGAAAAAAAATATAGAATTTTCTTTTCCAAACGGTGACACCGTTTGACTATAAGAAACAAATATACGTAATTTTTTTTAAACGATGACTGATTAAGAAAATGACACTAACATGATTCGGACTTAGGTGTGTGGTGGAATAATAACCTTGCAAACCAACTTTACTAAATAATACATATGGTGGCACACAACAAATTAATACGGTTGCACCGTTCACGAAACCTAAATTTTTTACCTTTCGGCGAAGAAACGATATGGTGGCACGTGCGACCCATGGCACCTAACTAGGTCCCCATGATTTCTGCTATTGAGTTACTTTGGTGATTGTGCTTGATTTCTATCACTACTGTGCTTGATTTCTATCACTACTTGTTGATCCTCTCTCTCAGTGATTTGATGATAATCCCTTTTATCTATCGATGTAATTTTGTTTCTGTATTTTCAGTTCCAGCGATCAGACACTGAGTATGTTCAGTAATCGCTGAAGAACTTRCTTTGTAAATCTCAGAGACACAATACTTCAAGAAGACAACACTCACACCAAAGAACCTTCAGCGAATGTCGAAGACTGAAACTGAAGATTAGAGATTGGCGAGTACGTGATCTGAAGCGGTATTCAGTGATTACGAACCTTTCTACATATGTGTGAAGACTGCTCTAGCTTCAGCGAATGATGAT
>NW_020204428.1:0-1304 GCF_001531365.2 Cynara cardunculus var. scolymus
TTTGAAAATTGTGTTTGTATTCATCCCCCCCTTCTACAAACTGTTTAGTATTCTTGTAGACCCTTTGGGACCAACAGAGGAGTTTTAAAATCTTTTGTCAAAATTGTTTTGTTTGTTGTATTTATTGGAGCCTTATATTTAGTAAATAAAAGCCTTCTTGGGCCTGGACCTTTAGAGTCAACCCATTCCTTCTCTTGAAGCTCCATATAAATACCCCGTTCTCTTTTGAAAATTCTTCATCCTTCAAAATTTCCAGCCATTTCGTTTTTCTCTCTCTAACATTCATCACCTTCCAACCGATTCCATCTCCTTGCAAAGCTCAAAGATTTCTGCTGTTCTTGAGATTTGTTCGTATCATTCGACCAAGAAAAGGTATGTTTTAAAGCTGTTTACTTCTCTTTTTGATGTTCGAAACTCGTTATCCTTCTCCCTACTCGATTCTTTGAGTAAAATTTATGGGATTTAAAGAGGAGAGATTATTCATCAAAGACCTGCATGTGTCTTCGTTGGGATGATAATCTGTGACCCAAGATTCTTTAGTCCCTAAGAAAGAAGAAGAAAGTTCTTGCATGTGAGGTCCGATCATATTCTTGGATGATTGAATCTTGCATGCATCTTTAAATAGGATTTCCCATCCTGTTAGCTTGCTGGAATCAAAATTCTTATTTGTTTTTCTAGAATTTATTTAAAAATGTTGATTTTGTGTTAAAATCTAAGTTCTTGAAAATATTGAACCTGAGACCCCTTCCCATCATTGCTACCATTCTTGGGCATGCAACCGATTTGGGAGGCGTGTGACTCAAGGTTATAGAATTTTTGAAAAGAGTGTTAAACCCACTCAAAATCTCTTGATTTTGAGTTTGATTTTGATAGTTGGCGGCTGTCATCATTGTTTTGGGATGACATTTAATGATGTCATTAATGGGATTTTGGAAGGTTCCTTTTTTTAATAAATAATTAAATATCGGCTTTATTTTATAAAAACAATTGATTGCTTTGCGTTTAGAACAACTTTGCTCTACCTTAGGCAGGAAACCGTAAGTATTAAAGCATTGGTTTGGTTTGTCAGGAAGTTCGAGCGAGCTTAGAAAGCCTCTAAAGGGAATCTTTGGATATTCAACAAACTAGTGAGTTCTCACGGCCCCACTTTTAATGCTTTTTATATATTTTCTGGGGGAAAAGCATGAGATTGAGCAAACTTTGCATGTTTATGTTACTTGAAATGTTGGGACTAAAGAACTGTTTAGTCGATGCTTTGCTCAAAACTTTGGACTAAGGAACTGCTTAGTCAAGCTCTGTTGAAA
>NW_020204428.1:3074-8864 GCF_001531365.2 Cynara cardunculus var. scolymus
CCTTGCTCTAGCTTCAGAAAATCTTCCTCCATTTGTCTTACTATTGTTTTAGGACAGAATTGATTTTTAAATCTATCCACAAATTCTACCCAAGACAGAGTCTATAAAACATCCGTTYTGGTAGACGATTCAACTTCCCACCAAAATAAAGCATTTGACTTTAATACAGAAACARCAAATCAAACTTTATCTGTTTCCGGACACCGAATGGTGTTAAACACAGATTCCATCTCTTTGATCCAGYGCATTGCTTTCACTGGATCTCTTTCTCCAKAAAAGGTTGGTGGTTTGCATGCTAAAAACATCTTAATATCTCCTTCTTTGTTGTGAGTGATTGGAGTAGAGGGATAAACTTCTACTCTTTCCGTTTCCACTCTACCCGGTATTCCCATAATAGATGTCAGAGTTTCCTGTAATTTCCCTATTTCCTCTGCCAACATATCTCTGGTTATATATTCTGGGTGTGGCACCGACCTTTCTTGAACATTACCAGAGTGGGATTCTTCGTGTTCAGATTGTATTTCAGTTTGACCCGTTCCCTGAGACTGACTTCTTCCTCTGCCTTGTCCCCTTGGTCTTCCCCGACCTCTATTTCCAGACATGCTAGTCGGCAAATTTATGGGTGTTTCTTCCCTTTCCTCAGATTCAGGACGAGCCACTCTTTCAGATCTTCTAGTTCGGCTAGACATCTGTAAAGTTTAGTATTAATAATCACATATTCACATTCCCAAATATAATGAAGTATTCAAGTTCAGATGTGTACCTGTAAATTCATAATTATACTAGCTAGATGTAACTAAAATTTACCTTACACACTGTTCTTTTAACTCATCATATTTATTTCCAATGATGCTAACTATGTCTGGGACCCTTAACATGCAATAAAACATTTTAAGTCTAGGTATCTTGCTTTCGAATACCTAAATCCCTCAAACTCAGGCTCTGATACCATTCCTGTAACGCCCCAACCCACACATTGCATGTAATACATATTTCATACAAAGGAAATACATAATATCWTTCCATTYGGGTCCCTTAGTACAAGAATCTAACATGACCAATTACAAAGTCCAAAWATTAAAAATACATTTCTTGTACTAATCAATCAAAACAGATCTTCAAGCAGAAGCACATAAAGGAACATATTAAACCTTTCCCTTCCCCTTACTGTCCGAATCACCTGCAACACATAATTTAAAAATCACAAAACGAGGGTTAGACCGAAAGGTCTAGTGAGATACCCTATTTATGTCAGTGCAGGGTGAAAATCACCAAAACTTTTAGGGAAAAATATCATTTCATATATATAACAAATATATGAATAAATAGAAACGTAATACCAGATCTTTTCCACTTATCAAGCAAAGCATTACGCTTATTCAAATCTCAAAACTCTGAACCAAATAGGTTCCACATAATGCCACTTTTAAACYTTTTCTTAACCAAACAAGGTTATTTAAAGCTTCAAGCAAAACCTGACATTTTCTCCTCAATAACATCCAAACTATGATTTYCAATAAGAACCTTAATCCTAAATCTTTAAGTCACAAAGAAATAAAGACTCCAGACCACGGTAATCTTAAAGGATATAATAGAATGAGTTATATCATACAACACACGTGCAATTGCCACCCTTATATCCAAAGGTACACCTCTCCTTGATATGCCACCTTTATCCCATGGTACACCTCTCCTTGATATGCCACCCTTATTTCTTCATCAAAATATTTCACAGAATAATTTCAAATAAACCGCAGCCATTGAAATTATTATCAATACAAAAATAATTTCTTTCAAAATTTCCTTTTATGATAAAAATAACATTTCTTATTAAAAACATAAGACCATATTTTCAATCCGGTCAACTTGATTAGCCGGACTTCAACTCCGGTCAACTAGCCGGACAATACATGGAATAAGCTTTGTCCGATTAACCTTTAAAGTAAATTCCAACTTTTGTCGACAAGTCCGGACAACACTCCGCATAAAGCTTGACCGATTTAACTCTTAGAATATAAACGAACATCTTTATCCGGATAACAAGTCCGGACAACACYCCGTTCACAACTTAACCAGCTTAAAACAATCCAGACAACAAATCGTCCACCCTTTTGTYCGATTTAAAACAATCCGGTCAAACCTTATCCGGTTTAATATCCAGGTAAACACTTAGAGCAAAAGACTGATTTCTATTCAAATTCAAATGAAATTCATATGAAACCAATATTAATCTTTATGCAAAAGAGTTTCAGAAACTACTCACCTTATCAAGCTTTTGAAATCAAAAACTTGAGATCAACTTCAATCTCCAAAAAGAAATAATCCGGTCACTTCTTCTCTCTTTTAAATCGCACAATAAGAAATTCCAAAAAGCAAGAAGAGAAATATGGAGGCTAAGCCCTCCTTTTATACACTTCCAAAAATGGAAGGTCGGCTAACAGACCCTTTCCACAAAAACTCTCATGCACATGCATGCATCCACACATATCATGCATACATATATTATGCATGTGTGTTTAATCACACACACACACATATATAAATATATATATATATATATATATATATTTCTGCATATGCACATAATCTCATACATGTAGCCACAGTATGCACATAATTTTCACATACCAGCATGATCAAATATATCAGTTTATCATGCTATCACGTAATCATTTAATCATATAATCACATAATAATTACCTTGGGTGATGACCAGAATCCGGTTATTACAGATACTATAAAATTCAAATTAAAAATATAAAAGTCTCATTTAAATGTTCAAATAATTTTACAATATTTGGAGTTTTGATTTAATAATGGTATTTTTATCAGTATTTGATAAAATTGTATTAAAGCTAACATTTAAATGGGCTTTACTATTATAAAGAAATAAAAWAAATATGAGATGGTTTGGGCCTTGAATGGGCCAGCCCCTTTATTCTMATATAAAGACCCACCCCACTTCTTTTGAAATCTCTCATTTTCACCTTCACTTGCATTACTTCCTTCTCTCTCTAAGACTCTTAGTCTTCCACTCTAGCCAAATCCATCCTCCAAAACCCTCTTAAATTCCATAAACCTTGAAGAACATTCAAACCTTCAAGTAGTAGCAAGCAAAGGTAATAGATTAGTTTCATTATTTACACATTTTTAGCATTATTTCTCATTCTCTACACATTTCTTTCTCCTTTCTAGGCTCAAATTTTCTGGATAATCTAAGATGGGAGATTATTCATCAAAWACATGAAAATGTCTTTAAAATGGTGACAATCTATGATCTACAAACTTAGAACTCAAAGGAATGGGGCAAAACCACATTGCATGTGGAATTTAACCATTAAAAGTGGCATTTTGGAATTGACAGATTGTTTACTTGSAATTGTGTCRTTTGTATTTTCTAAAATAAATGTCCAACTACTCTGATTTTTCTTTTAAAATGTACTTTGATGAGTTATGGTTCTTYTCCAACTAGAATTGTGAAAAAAGGAGGAGTTTGGCCCTCCAATCATTTAAAACAAGTTAAGTATGCAATAGTATCTTCAACAGTAGGTAAATTCTACTTTGAACATACATAACTCCTTCAAAAACTCATCCAAAATATTTGATTTCTTTTCTGGAGTTTACTTTGATGAGTTTTTGTTCTATTGTTTTTGGTTTCACTCAAAAATATTGAGTTTTGAGCATTCAAATGCTTGATATAAAACTCTGGTGCAAAATGATGCTGCTGGACAGAATTGTGCATGCTTGTTCAAAGTAACAGAACTCTCTCAAAAACTAATAAAAATATGTAATTCTTCTTCTGGAAGATGGATTAATGAGTTAATTTTACAACTCAAGTGAAATCATTGATAAACGTTAAGTTTAGACTTTCCATTTGACCTCAGATTTGACAGGATGCAATCTGTCCAGATTGCTTTGACATGTGAAAATGAGTTTGACATTTAAATTACTAAAACACTTCCAAAATGTGTGGAATGAGGATAGAAGTTGTCTAACACAGTAACATTTGTGGTATAAAAATTTGGACACAAAATGACTTATGGAAGGTTCCTTTTGACAGTGATTGATGAAACCAAAATTCCAGAAACAAAACTACATTTTTGTCCAAGTGGTAACTTTTTGTGCAAAAGCCTTTAATCTTAAAATAAATATTGAACTATTTTTAAKAACAATTAATAAGTATCAACTTTAGATCCATAAAAACTCATTGGCATTACATAAGATATAATTTGACTTTATCATTATCAAGACCCGATAGGTGATCTAATTATTGGATTTCGGACTGTTTAGGAAAGGAGGGTGGGCGTATTGTGTTTCAAACGTCATCAAGTTCTTGGATATTCATCAGCAAKCTTGGGAAAAGCATGAAAGTATGCAAACTATACTGTTTAGTTGTAAAACTGATGGACTAAAGAACTGTTTAGTCAAAAATTGTTGAAATCATGAAAAATTTATTGTTATTGCACTATGTATAAATGACAAATTGATGTACTTGAGAGTATATATTTTAAAAAGTCCCCTTCCGTAAACGCTACTAGTTAACTCATGAACGTTCTCGGGCCGTGGTAATTATGGATAGCCGCTATTGTGTTGACAGTCCCACCCAAAAACGGGTGCACAATTACCTATGTTTTTATAGTCTACTCATGTGTGCAAACGGGCCACCGCTGAAGTAGTATTGATAYGAACCGTGGTACCTAAGTGAGTGAGCGGGCCACTTATGGTAGTTCGTAAACTAATGGGGCACATTGGTCAGGTAAGGCTCAGTAGCGTCTCAAGTGTTAAACGTCGTTACAAATTTACATTTATCTTGTGCAAGTTATGTACTAGTTTGCAAGAAGTAATTTATGCATTKTAAATATTTTGTGCATATGAAAACCCGTGAACTCACYAACTCTTTGTAGTTGACGTCATTTTATGTTTCATGCTTTTCAGGAAAATAAGTAAGAATGGAAGTTTTGGAAGCACTTTTGCGATAACACCTGTTCACAAGTTTAGAAACCTCTTTCTGTAAATGATGTTGTCTTCATCGAGAACAGTTTGGTTATGGACTTGTWAACTTCTGGATTWTGTACTTTATTGGTGTTATCTATTAATTTGTGCTATGATATGCTTATCTGTTACACCTCGTSTTTCCGCTAGAGCGGGGTGTGACAGATTTGGTATCAGAGCCTCGGTTATAGAGAACACCAATTTTTTTCCTTAAAAACCACAAACTATAACCAAATATTTTCAAAATAATTTTCAAATGATTGAAAATATACTTATTTATGCAAAGCATGTCACTAGTATAACCAAAGGATTGTGTGTGTGTTTGCATAAATTTTGAAAATCCATCGCCCTAGAACAACCAGAARCTCTGGTTATGAAGTAAACATGGTATCTAGAACGCTATGGCAATCAGAAGGTCAACTCTGTATCCGAATACCTGGTGGTTAGACGTAGATAAAGAGTCTAGCCTYTATAACCCCTGTATTCAATTACTCTTATTTAGTATTAGATAAGATTTTCCTTGACATAGAAAGTGAGCTATGCATTCTAACTTTGGTTAAATGACACTTAACATTATTAGTGGAGAGCATCCAGAAGCTCTGGTTAGCTTGATCTTGTGAGCCAGAAGCTCTAGTTAGAGGAACCAGAGGCTCTAGTCCTCAAAAGGAAAATATTTGCTAAGTGTGTATGTTGAACCAAAGGTTGATGGACAGCGATCCATTGGTCTGCTAAGTTATGAGGAACCAGAGGTCGATGGACAGAGATCCATTGGTCTGCTATGCATGAGGAACCAGAGGT
>NW_020204428.1:10261-12296 GCF_001531365.2 Cynara cardunculus var. scolymus
TTACAAAACGAGTTCTTCAGCGATCACTGAACAAGCTCAGTGTTTTGATCGTTGGAACCGAAAGTACAGAAACACAAAAATACATTGAAAGGAAAAAGGGATTATCATCAAATCACTGAGAGAGAGGATCAACATAGACCCATATGAGCATGAGGACACAACCACTAGCGAGACACCTGCTTTACCACTTGCATCAGTATTACCTCCATCGGAGCCAGTGCCCGATATTTCACCTCAAGCATTTCATGGTCCGAGGATTAGGGTCACAGCTAGGAAATATGTACCATTATCTCRACGGGTGACTTTCGATAACTCTAMTAGAACAAGAGGAGAGGCATCACAACCGCAACATGGGAGTAGAGTCTCACGAGTGGTGACTGGARTACCTGCATCATACACCCAGGGCATGACTCTAGATGAACGAGAGTAGGTATGAGGTATCGCATTAGAGACTCAAACTCACCAGACGTGGCTGGGATATCACCATTACATTTGAATAATTTGTCCGATGTATTGGAGATGCACCACCAGCGTATGATGAGAACATCGGAGGCCGTCATTGCTGCAAGACGTGAGATTAGGAGATTGTATCAATGTCTAGTGGCAAGTGTGATAATGGTGCTAATGCTAGGAATGTTGATCTGTTGGATGCTGCTCTAAAAGTGATGACTAGTGATAGACATTTACTCTTTTGCATTGAAAACTAAGATCTGTTTTGGGGGTTATAATCTACTGTAAGCCCTTAGCATCTTTTRAAAATGTTTAAATGTGCTGAATCTTGGTTAAATATAAAAGTATTTCGTTGAATCATGTAAATGTTTGAAAGATATTTACGAGATGAATATTTTATGCATCATTCTATTGATTAGAGATTATTGTTTATGATATTGCCATAAAAATGCCGAGATTCCTTTTTAACTTAGGCCCTAGAAAATGCCGCCAAGAAGAGAAAACCCTRAAGTTGCATGACTTGTGTCAGAACAACTCATGGAAGCACTCACCAATATTGTCAGCCAGGTAGCGGCAGACCTAAACGCTAACCAACCAACCAATTCTAAGCCTTGAACACCCAGGGAATGCACCTATAAATCCTTCAGATCCTGCAACCCAAAAACAATTTCATGGAACTGAGGGAGCCATAGGATTATTAACTTGGATTGAGGGTATGGAATCTGTCCTCCATATCAGTAATTGCATAGAAGCAAACAAAGTAGAATACGTTGCATGCTTACTGCAAGGCCGAGCATTGACATGGTGGAACACGTTAGTTCAGACTAGGGGTTGGTAAACGGCCAACCAACTTTCATGGTAGGAGTTCAAGAAACTACTCAAGGATGAATATTGTCCAAGGAGTGAACTCCAAAAGTTGGAAATGGAGTTATGGAACCATGAGATGAAAGGGAAAAACATAGCTGCATATACTGCCCGATTCCATGAGTTAGCAAATTTAGTGCCACATCTGGTGACACCTGAAGAAGTCTGAATCGAGAGATGTATTTGGGGATTGTCTCCAGAAATTCGAGGAGATATCACCTCGGCAAACCCAAAGACCCTTCAGGAGGCAATAAACATTGCGACCAAGCTCACAAACAATGCTATTCGGTCTGGGGAATTCAASAGAGGAAAAAGAAAAGTGGAAGAACATGGGAATCAAAGATCTGGGGGAAGATTTGGCAAGAATAGAAAAGTAGTAGGAAACTTTGGGGTACAGACCCAGGTGGTAAATCAAGGAGGCAAACCTAAGTGTAATAAAAGTAAATACCCACACTGGGGAAATTGCATCATATGTCAAAGATGCCACAGAGGGGGCCATCCCACAAAGGATTGTCGAAAGCGTTTGTGTTTTGAATATGGAAGTCCAGACCATATGAGAAATGCTTGTTCGAAGAGAAAACAAGGAACAAATGCTAACCAAGACCGACCAGCCAATCAAGGAAGCTCAGAAAGTCAAGCACGGGGTCGAGCATTTGAGATTGGAGCAAGGGAGGCTAGGCATGATCCCAATGTGGTTACAGGTACATTTCTCTTGAATAAT
>NW_020204429.1:0-8952 GCF_001531365.2 Cynara cardunculus var. scolymus
ACTGTATAGGACGTTTCAGATAATTTCGGGTCGGAACCGGACTTTCTAAGCAACTGCCGAAAATTCTTAAAAATTGTAACTAAACTAACCTGACTAACTCCTAATCTTATAAATTATCTTCAATAACACTAATATAAACTTAATAAGAGCTAACCTGGAAGCTTAAATTTGACAGTTGTCACACGAAGATTCATCGAATCTGACGTTGATGCTTTCTACAACAATTTTGGAATGTTTAATATAGACTCGAAAGGCTTTAGACTTTAACAAATAGCTAATAATGTTTCCTTCTTTCGACTTCTTATCGAATTTCCCGAGATTGTCTCGATCGTTAAGCACAAAGCATCTGTAGCCAAAAATATGAAAGAATTTTACATTAGGCTTTCTTTTATTGACTCACTCATAAGCAGTTTTATTAAAACGCTTGACAATGATTGTTCAATTCTGTGTAAAGCAAGCAGTAGACACTGCTTCAGCCCACAAATACAGAGGTAGACTAGAGTAAGCCAACATAGTCCGAGCATCCTCGACTAACGTTCGGTTTTTGTTGGAGCAAAAATGTTGTATTCAATTCTCGGTGCTGAAATTGTTTTAAATGCTTTGTATTGTTTTGTTCTTGTAGTTTTCTTGTTAAAAAGTGTTGTTAAGTTTCTGTTTGTGGAAAGCTGGTATAAATAGCAATGTGCAGTTTTGTTAGTTGGCAGTTAGAATCCTTGTCAGAATCATACGTACACTTTGAAAGATTATTGTAATCAAGAACTTGTACTTCAAAGTTTATCAATACAAGCATGCTAACATATTTAATCCATACTTTTATTCTTGATTTTTGATTAATTTGATTGATTAGACTTGAAATCTGGGATCATAATTGGTATTAGAGCTAAAATCAGACTAACTGGATTGGATTTGGATTAGAATTTTTTGTAAAATTCTTGAATTTCTGTTTTCAAACATATTGGTTTCTGTTCTTGGACTCTTTGATCAATTTGGAATGTTTGATCCATATTTGTTGCATTTGTTAGTGTTAATTCAGTTTACAAGTGAATTGTGAACCAATCTGTAAAGGTTAATTGCATAATTTTGCAATTTTGGCTGTTTTTTAGCATAAATTGATTTTTTTGGTTTATGAGTTCTTCTTATCGGACACTGAGTATTCATCGTTCGATAAGGATTGTGTTCATCGAACGTTGAATTTGTTCAAGTGTTGTTCATCGTTTAATACTGTTATCGAATATTGCTTGTGACTTGGGTTTGTTTTGAATTAATCATCGCTTGAGCTTTGACCAGATATGCTTTGTCCGATATCTTTGGTCTCATCAGATAACTCTGTCCGATAACCTTGGGTTGTCTTCCAAAGAGTCGTCCGGAGACTCATCGCTTGGATTGTTTGTGTCCTTATCGTTCATTTTGATTTGTTTGTACACTTGTCTCATCAATCGATTTGTGATCGGACAGTTTGTTTTTGTTTCTAGACTTGTCCGATAACCTGTTCATCAGACAAGCCTATCCGATAAACATCTCAATGGACACCTCTTTGTTCAGTGAAGTGTAAGTTTCTTGTTGTCCGGTGAAGTATAATCTTTTCTTGTTTGATAAGAAGTACTTTATGTTGTCCGATAAACTCACTTCTGTCCGATAACAATATTTCTTTGTTCGATAACCATTCAGTCTTGTTCTATATTCATTTTTCGATAAGCAATTTATTCTTTGTTTGACATCTTGATTCACTTGTCCAGTAAGAAATTCTTTTGTTGTCTGATTTCTCTTAATCTTTGTCCAATGTGCGCTTGGCATGGCATTTCCACGATTAAATAATATTTCATTCTGGTTGTTGCGACCAAGTCTCTTGCTCCTATTAAGCCCAACCTTAGTAGAAGTGGGTAGTGGCACTGGGTGGACGGTCTATCCGCCCTTAAGTGGTATTACCAGCCATTCTGGAGGAGCAGTTGATTCAGCAGTTTCTAGTCCTCATCTATCTGGTATTTCATCCATTTTAGGTTATATCAATTTTATAACAACTATCTCCAACATGCGTAGATAATATTGTTGAAATTTCTCAAGTGTCAAGAATTTCTTTTGTTAAAATTTTCAAATCAGTCTTTGTCTAGTTTCTGAAAAAGATCAATTTTCAAGTCTGAAAAGATGTCAAAAGATATGTTGAACATTGGTTCTGACTCTAAACCTCCGGTTCTTGTTGTCGGAAAATATCTACAATGGAAAGTTCGAATGATACACTTTCATGACAATAAGGATAAAAAGTTAATGGAATCAAATAAGAATGATCCCTACATCAATTACATGGATCTACCTGAGCAGACAACCACTGATGCGATAGTTGTGCCCGCATAAAAGAAAAAGAAGGATCCACAATATTATACTAAAACGGAGAAACAAAGGTACCTAATTGATAAGAAAGCTTTGACTATATGCTAATGGCAATACCAAATGAACTTTTCAACCGTGTTGACAGCAGAGCCTCATCTAAAGAGTTATGGGATGAACTGGAAAAGAAAATTATGGGAAGTGAAAAGTCTATTGAGACTAGGATGAATCAGTGCATAAGTGCATATGAAGGATTCAGGGCTCGTGAGAATGAAACCATTATTGAATCCTACAACAGATTCAATGTAATTCTAAATGACATGAGGAGGAACGATATTCAGAAATCCATGTCTGAAACTAATTACAAGTTTTTGAAGAATTTGAGGTTGGAGTGGAACTCTCTTGCGAGAAATATGCAAATGAACAAGAACATGTCGGAAGAGGACATTCATGATCTTTACAGTATTCTATACGAGCAAGAGGAAACTATAAGAGAGTTAATGACTGAGAAGAAGAAGGTGGTTAACTCCTTAGCTGTTCTATCCGAAAAGCAAGGGAAAGGGTAAATCAGATGGAAAAAGCTCCAAGTCCTTAAAGACAGTGTTGTCAGAGCAGACTGATAGTGAATTAATTAAAGATTCATCTATTGATTCAGATGACGGCATCAGGGAGTTCTCTAAGAAACTTGCTTTACTAACAAAAAAGTTTCAGAAGGGGTTCGGAAAGAAGTAGTTTGTAAAGTTTGAGAAGAGCAAGGGAAAAGGGGCCAGGCCTGAAAAGTTTGTGAAAGCCAGAGACCAGAGGGATGCTAAAGCTGAAGAGAGCACATGCTATAACTGTGGAAAACCTGGTCACTACATCAAAGATTGTTGATTCAAGAAGTTAAAAAAAAAATTAAACTATTACCACAAGAAGGAAAATCTGGCAAAAGCCCTCGAGGATGGCAAGGCTTTGGTGGCAGAAGAGGAAAGATGGCTTATTGACTCGTCAGATGATGAGGTTGCCTATTTTACTCATGTTAACATGTATCTAATGGCTTAATGAGGTAAATTCTTTTAAATGCAGAATTAATGAAGGAAATTGAGAATATGAATGCATAATTTCAAATTTTGAAAGATACACTAAAAGGAGAAAGGAACTTAATGTTAAAATTTAGAGAAGAAAGTTGTGGTTACTAATGCTTGAGTGAGGGTTTGAGAGAGGAACAAGAAATTTTGAAATCCGAAAAGATTAAGCTTGAAAATGAATTTGTTTTCACTGAAAAAGAAATTGAGTGAAGTTGAGTGTGAAAGTGATAACATTTAGTTGATATTTGACGTTATTTTCGCAGAAAGGTTAAATCTTTCTGATAAAATAAAACAGTTGAAGGATATTAATTATAAACGAGAACAGTCTGAGCAAACACTGAAGATTTTGACAAAGAACCAAAATATGTTCGTTTTTACAATCCTCATATGGGTTTGGGATACACTGAAAATGAAACTCTTAAAAAGGCCCCTTCAATCTTTATACGATTTTGATAAATAGGGGTCGGCTAAATTTGCAATTCCTACTATGAAGGAAATCTTTGTTAAATCTGAAAATGAATCACCTATATTTGACAAGGATGATAGCAATAAAATTGATGAAGATTCTTCTGAAAAGTTAAATTTTAAATCAGTTGGAATAAAATATGATGATCTTAACTCGAGTTATGAGACTAGATAAATCATATTTTCATATACTGAACTTGATTCGGTATATCCAACTGAAAGTGTTCAAAATCAAACTTCATCTATTTTTGAATCATCTAAAAATAATTCTGAAAAACTTTCCGAGTTTATCGAATCCATGACTCTTGAATCGTTCGAAAACCTTTTAAATGAGTCTGATTATGATTCGGAAACATAGGTGGTTTATGATTCTGATAAAACGGAAGAAAGTACTGAACATGATTGGAAAATGCATTCAAAACCAGATTTGATTTAAATTTAAAAAAGATTTCTGATCTTGAAAAAGAACTTCGTGCTGAAAAAGATTTACATATTAAAGCTAAAAATGATTTTCTATCCAAATCAAAAGAATTTGAAAGTAAAATTTTTGAATTAACTTTGCTTATTATCTGTAAAGATAATTTGCTTGCGTCCAATTTGGAAAGATTTCTGGTTTGGAAAATAATTAAGTTCATTTTTTGATGATAGAACTCAGCTTATGAGTAAAATCATTAACCTTGAGGAAAATCTTAAAATAGCTTCAAGATCATTTGCCAAAAATTCAGAAGATGTTCAAATTGTCTCAAGTGCAAAAACAACTATTATAAAAAACATTAATCTTTCTTGAAGCAAGTTTGAGAAAGAAAAGCCTTCTAAATCTAAAACTAAAAATGTTTCTAAGGCTACTCCTAAAACCGTCAAATCTGTTGTGAATGCAAAACCTATTAAATCTGAATCTTTATCTGCGAAGCGCTCAACTAACACAAAATCTTTTTCTGTCGCGGAACTTTGAAAGATTGGGAAAGACTACAAGCGGAAGTCTTGGCAGAAGATTGAGAAAATGTTTTGAATAATTCATTTTCTGTAAAGAATTTTTCTGATAATAAAAATAGTAGCAATTGTAAATTTGAGAAGCCAAAATGTAATCTGGATGCTGATATAAAGAATGTTAAAAACTTTTCTCATCCAAATCTTTTATATGTTGCTAAGTGCCACATACATTGCAATTATTGTAGGTCAAACTCCCTTGTAGTTAATGCCAAATGCAAAAAGTCTTTAGGGCTAAAGATTTCTAATTCTAACTCAAATACCCACTTAAAGCAAAAGCTTTTAATGGTTCTCTTGATTTCAAAAAGAAAAGTGCTTTCAAAAAAATGTTTCAAAGCCTAAAAAGGAGGAGCCATATTTTTTTGATGTTGGACTTGTATGGAAATGGGTTCCTAAAGTGAAATATGAGTGGCACATTAAATATATATCTTCAAACGTAATTTCTAACCCAAAAGGACCCATTTGGAAATGGGTACCTAAATCTCCGTGATTGTTTTTACAGGATTGTCATGTGTGGTACGTAGACTTAGGATGTTCAAGACACATGACATGACACATGATAGGACACAGGCACCTTCTGACCGATTTCACAGAAAAGCCTGGTGGAACAGTTACGTATGGAAATAAAGAGAAAGGATTTGTTAGAGGATACAGAACATTATCAAACGACATTGTCACAATCAAAAAGGTTTTCTATGTTGAGGGCTTATAACATAATTTGTTAAGCATTAGTCATTTTTGTGATAATGGGTTTGATGTAAAATTATTTGTGAATGGTTGTGTGATTATTGACTCTGAAGGGAAAGAGGTAATTAGAGCTGAACGTTATGGTAATCTTTATGCGGTTAATTTTCCAACTCTGACTGCTTCTAGGCCAGTTTGCTTAATCTCTAAAGTATCAAAAGAAGACAGTTGGATATGGCATAAAAGATTATATCATCAAATTTTAGAGACATTAATCGGCTCGTAAGCAGTGATTTAGTCATTGGTCTGCCTGAACTTAGATTTGATAGAACTCACTGCATTCGGCATGTGAAATTCGCATAAAACAAAATTTGCTTCGTCTTGTAAATATCCTCTTAAAATGATTCACATGGATTTATGTGGACCAATGCGTACTCAATCGCTTGGAGGTAAAAAGTACATCTTTGTGATGGTCGACGAATATTCCAGATACACACTAGAGTTTCTGAGAGCCAAATCTGATGCGTCGGAGCAGATTATATCTTTTATCAAGCGTATTCAAGTTCTACAACTTCTAGTATAAAAGCTTTGAAGTGACAACAACACTGAATTTACAAATGAGACTCTTCAAAGTTTTCTTCAAACTGTTGGGATTTCTCACAATTTTTCTGTTGTTCAAAATCCGCAACAAAATGGAGTTGTTGAAAGAAGAAATAGAACGTTAGTCGAGGCTGCTCGAACTATGTTGGCTTACTCTGGTCTACCTCTGTATTTGTGGGCTGAAGTAGTGTCTACCGTCTGTTTCACACAAAATAGAACGATCATTGTCAAGCGTTTTAATAAAACTGCTTATGAATTAATAAATAAAAGAAAGCCTAATGTAAAAAAAAATTCATGTGTTTTGGATGCAGATGCTTCGTGTTTAACAATCGATACAATCCCAGAAAGTTCGTTAAGTAGGTGAAAGAAGGCTACTTCATCGGCTATTCGTTAAAATCTAAAGCCTTCCGAGTCTACATCAAATCATTCAAGATTTTCATAGAAAGTATCAATGTCAGATTCGATGAATCTTCGACTTCTGAACAATTCAGTTCAGGACTCAAGCTACAACCATTAGCTTCAACACAAAGTAGTGTAGAACCTGTTCCAAACAGGATAATAAATTATGGTTCTTCTGGTGTAAAATCAAATTTAGATTCTTTGTTCAAAGACACATTTGATCTTACTTGGGATATTCTTGCAGAGTACGAGATATCTGATCTACTTAAGTTGAATGAACAGTGGTCCCGATTTCGCAAGTTACTCAACTTTCTAGCCCATCTGAAGTTGGTTGTTCAACATCAAATGTTGTCCATGTTAGAACCCCACTTATAAAAGTGTAAGTAAGAATTCTCTTACTTTAGTCGTATAGGACTTGGTGTTTGAACCAGTCTGGACCAAGAGCTCTTATGTAGAAGGTACTAAGAGACAAAGCTCTTCTTCAAAGAGCTAAGTGTCTTACATACAGAGCCCATGCTCAACCCGGAGGAAGATCAAGACTTAAGCATCGAAAAGCCTAAGTACTTGATGCAGTGCTACATTCAAGACGCAGAGCCTCTACACAATACATGCAGAGCCTCTGAGTCTACTCCATTGTTTTGTACACAAGCGGTTCAGACTTATACCTAAGTATCTAATCAGAATCTGCCACGTACACATAAGTTGTTCCACATTCCAAGGAACGTGAAGGCTGTGGATGCTGAACAAGAAGTCAGAGTTTGAAACCTAGAATTTTGGAGATTCTGTTTTACATAGTTGTATAAAAGGAGGGGTCCTCTTCAGGTTAAAAGATCTGAAGAATTGACAACTTTGAATATGCTCCTACTATAGAGATTTCTTGAGAGAATGCTTAGTTAGATTGAGAGATTGTTCTTATACTCTTCTTTTAATAAAGCAACCGATTTATTCAAACAAGTTTTCATTCTTATTAGTTCTTGTTTAAATATGTTAACCTAGTTCATCTACACAATACTTGCTTCCACTCAAACTCTATTCAACTGTGTTTCTTGATACTTAGGAGGAATTTGGGTTCCTACAATTGGTGTGAGAGCCTGCTAATTAAATCAATTGATTAGTCGATCTATATTCAATAGGATAATCTTTTTTTGTTGGTTCATTGTTTTATAAATCGTTTTTCATTCCAGATCTTAGATCCATTCTTTTTAAAACAATTGCTTTTAGTATTCTCCAACACTGCAAGTCTTTAAAGTTTAAATTTTTTCTGAAATCTTCAAACTTCCCAGTTATTTTCTCTCTAAACAACTCTGAAATGTCTAATCAATCTTGTAGCTCGATGTATAGTACCGGTTCCCTAACAAAACCTCCTACTCTCATTCGGGATGAATATCCCCAATGGAAAAATTAGGATGATGAACTTCTATGAAGGTCTCGACCTTGAACTCTATGAATCTATTCTTAACGGTCCCTATATACCCATGACCCTAATCCCTAGGGTTCCACCCACTGGCAACACCGTTGAAATTCCTGCAAGATGTGTTCCACAAACCTCGAAGAGATTGGGATGATGAAGACAAGAGAAGGGTGGAAATCGATCAAAAGGCCAAAAGGCTTTTCATAATGGCCCTCCCAAATGAAATCTTCCAATCTTTGGATGCTTCTGAATCCGCTAAGGATTTATGAGATCAATTGGCCAATCAGCTTGAAGGCAGGATCAAAATGAAGAAGAACAGGCATGCTCAATATCTAAATGAGTACAACAGCTTCCAGGCCATCCCTAACGAGTCTCTCGAGCATATGTATCATCGGTTTAACATGCTAATCAGCAAGTGCAAAAAATGCGACATGATAAGAACACAAGAAGAGAACAACATGCTCTTCTTGAAAAGGTTGAATGACGAATGGAGAAACCTGTTTATGTCTCTTCAAGCGAATCAAGATTAGTAAAATTGGACGCTACATGATGTCTACGACACCTTGCAGTCACAAGAACAAGAGGTACAAAAGAACAAGGTCCTTCTGGGTGGACCTCTAGCTCTTGTCTCTGACTCCAAAGAGACTGGATCTAGCCAATCATCCAGAGAAAGAAGATAGAAGAAGAGGAAAGAAAGCATTGGTAATAGAGAGTGATGATGAAGACAGAGCATCAAGCTCTAAAGATGACGTCATTAGTGCCTTTGCACAATCCTTGGCTCTTATCACCAAGGAGTTTGGAGGGAAGGTATTTGACAAGAAAGGAAACAGAAGTGATCAGGGAAAAGACAGAGGGTACGAACCAAAGAACCCTCCTTCTCAAGTGATCAAGAAGAAGGAAGAACAGTGTTGATCCTCTCTCTCAGTGATTTGATGATAATCCCTTTTTCCTTTTGATGTATTTTAGTTTCTGTATTTTCAGTTCCAGCGATCAATACACTGAGTATGTTCAGTGATC
>NW_020204429.1:9916-12152 GCF_001531365.2 Cynara cardunculus var. scolymus
AATGGCTCTCTTGCCAAACCTCCCCGGTTTGTCCGTGACAACTTTAGTCTCTAGAAAAACCGGATGTCCCTCTTTCTGGAAGGTGTGGATCCTGAAATTCCACACTATATAGAAAATGGACCACATATTCCATTTGCTATTGTACCGGCTGTTCCAGCAATAGCTACGACTGCCGTGATTCCTGAACGGCAGATTCTAAAGCTTCCACATCAGTGAAGTGATGAGGACAAGAAGAAAATAGCTATAGACACGCGTGCTAGGTCTATAATAGCTATGTCTCTTCCTGATGAGATTTATCATTCTGTGATGAAACTCAAATCTTCTAAATCCATATGGATACTCTTTGTGTCCAATATGAAGGAACCACTCAGGTTCAAGAGACTAGAAAGATCAATTTAGTAAGACAGTATGAAAACTTTCTCTGTGGAAAGTCTGAGACGCTGTCTGAAGTACATCAAAGATTTAATTGCCTTATTATTGATCTAAGGGCTGTCGGTAGGGAGTACTCTAATTCTGAAACCTTGACTAAGTTTCTAGAATGTCTTCCTGAGTCTTGGGATATCTTTTCCATGTGTCTCAAGTTGTCAAACGACATGTCCGCTCTTTCTCTTTCTACTTTATACGGGATTCTGCTTAACCATGAGCAATCTCGTCAACTAAAAAGAAATCTTGTAAAAGAATCCAGGGAAATGAAAAGCTCTTCTTTAGCTTTGATCTCTGAAGCTCCTTTAGTTGAAACTTCTACTCCTTTTGTTTCTTCTCTACCTCCCGTGGTCATTACGGAGATGGACACTTCTGAGGACATTCCAGAATCTGCTCTCTCAGATTTTGATGAGTCCCTGGCACTCCTAACCAAGTCATTTAGGAGGTTTGCCAATAAGAGTAAACTCCGCAGATCTCTTCAGCTGTCCCTAAGGGAAAAGCCAAAGTCTGAAAGAATAGACAAGGCTTCAGCTATCTGCTACAATTGTCACCGTCAAGGTCACTTTGCAGGTGAATGCAGATCTAAAAGGACTGTGACGCCATCTTCCATTGCTACTTCATCCTCCAGGACTAGTTTCAAATCAAAACAAATCTCTTCAGTGACTGCGCCTCTTCAGCTGTTGCTAGTTGGAAAGAAGTTCACACTCATCATTGTTGATAAGTATGCCAGGTACACTTGGGTATTCTTTCTAAGATCCAAGGACGAAGCACCTGATGAAATTATTTCGTTTATCAAGAGAATAGAAGTGCTCAACAATGTTAAGGTACGATCTATTCGAAGTGACCATGGCACTGAATTTAAAAACAGTACHATGGATAACTTTCTTGAAGACAAGGGAATCTCTCACAACTTTTCTTCAGTAAGAACTCCTCAGCAGAACGGGGTCGCTAAAAGAAAAAATCGAACAATCATTGAGGCTGCTCGATCAATGCTCAGCGAATCTCGTCTCCCTACTCAATTCTGGGCTGAAGCTGTCAACACATCTTRTTTCACTCAAAATCGATCGCTGATCGTGAAGCGATTCAAGAAGACGGCCTATGAACTTTTCCATGGACGAAAGCCCTCTATTAGCTTTCTTCACATATTTGGTTGCACATGTTATGTTCTCAACAATCGCGACCAACTTGGGAAGTTCGATCCCAAAGCTGATGAAGGAATCTTTCTTGGATATTCTTCTATATCCAAAGCCTTCCGAATATTCAACAAATGAAGACAGACAATAGAGGAATCTATACATGTTACTTTCGATGAATCTCAGTCAGCTAATTCACAATCCATCCCTCAAGATGAAAATGAATTAGAGAACTGTATGATATCTCATTTTGGACAACCTGAAGCTTCCTACAGTGCTCCTCTTAGCACTGAATCTCCTGAAGCTGAAGATGATCCACTCATCATTCTAGTTGCAGCTAGTCACTCCAATGAATCTTCTTCATAGATCGCTGCAGTGCCCATTAGCTGTGTTTCTCCTACTTCAAACATTGATCTATCTTTGAATGAAATGAACTCAGTTTCTGAATCTCCTTCAGTTACTGAATCTGAGACTCCTTTAGCTATTGTTCCAATCGCTGAAGAATCTATTGCAGAAGTCTCATCTTCGATTCCTGAACTCTCCTATTCAGATGAAGCCCCTCTATCGGCTCAACAATGGACTAAAAGCCATCCAATACATCAAATTCTTGGTGATCCAGATACAGGTGTCAAGACACGTCGTGGTCTAGGTAATATTTGTCTCTACGTCAACTTTATTTC
>NW_020204430.1:0-2433 GCF_001531365.2 Cynara cardunculus var. scolymus
GGGAACTGAGCTGAGAGAAAAAGAATCTGAGAGGTGTGAACAGGCGGGGGGAGCGTCTGATCAGCAAAGCACTCCAATTGTCAGTACTTCCTCAACTTCAAGTTCAGAAGCTACTGAATCTGATTATAGGGCACATTCTGGTAATAGTCAAGATGATGATGATGATAATAAGGGAGCAGATGATCGTGATCAATCCATTCCTGCTCAAAATATTGTAGTTGGCACCATTGTTGATGACATTGACGACATTTTTCCTGAGTATTCTGCTCAGCAACCGTGTCCAAGCTTGCATTCTTTATCTTTCAACGTGGATGAGTGTGATGATTATGATCGCATACTTCAAGACATACCGGATGATGAAAGAGATGAGGGAGTTAATATTGAAAATGAAGAGAGGATGAGAGAAAGGGAAGCAGAAAAATATGGAGAGGGTGAGAGTGGAGCAGAAAAAGAAGATCAAGCTGCTATCCAAACTGATATACTTAGCCAGGCAACCACATCTGCTACTGACATTCATCCGTTGAATGTTAGTATTGAACAAGACATAGCTAGCCCAACTATGCATTTGCACACCCCTCCTATCCACTCAATTGGTTCTCAACAACCAATTGTTTCAATTTCACATGGGGATATATCTCATACGCTAACTACTTCTCAATTAGAGAATGTAGTTACTGAAACAAGTAGGCCGTTGCCCCAGCCTACGACTTCGATTATGTGCACCTCGAGTCTAGAGCCGATAGACATAGGTACACATGAGTCAGAAGCATCTGTTGCTCCAAGTGCAGTTCTTAGTGAACTAGCCGGAACGACCAGAGTGGTGTCTTTTGACATTTCATAAGGACAGGTCGGAAGTCCTACCAATGCTAATATTATGCCAACATTGAACGTAGGCACAACAATTTTTTCAACTGTTGTTACAACTGATATTCTAAGTGAATCAGAAGTTACCTTACCCGAATTTGTGTCAAGGGAATATCTGGACGGCTCCCTAAAGGCTGGTCAAGAAAATTTGATGTTCAAATGGCTAGTCTCAAAAGAATTTTGAAGGGGAAGGAGATTATAGAAGAAGAGCCACAGTCTGTGCCATCACCACCGCATGTTCCTGAACCATCTATACAAGATCAATCGGTGGATGAGCTAAAATCATTGCTGTATGCCAAGTTGATGCATCTCAGAATCCAGATGTTGAGGACGCAGATTTGGTTGGTCTCCTACGTTAACAATTAGACGTGAACCCCGTTGTTAGAGCCTCAGAGTTTTTGGCTTTTCAAGATGTGGTTACTTCTAGCTTTTCCAAAGTTAGCAAGTTGATCACATCTAACACCCAAGATCTTAAAAGTTCAATAGACGCCCTAGCTGAATGGGTGTCTACCTTAGAAGAAACCTGCAGGTCTCAGGCCATATCTCTCAAAAGAAGGCATGACGATCAGAACGATCCAGATAGTCATGAGGGGGAGAGAAAGAGACAGTGATTGGCTGAGACTTCTGAACAAGGTGCAAGGGTTGGTGAGGAGCCATCAACTCAAGACATTACTGTTGAAGCTACTGACCCGAAATCAGTTCGAGAAAGAACAATTGAGGTTGTTGAAGTTGTAGATGAAGGTTTGAAGACAAGTCCTACGATCGAGCCAATGGTTGAAAAGYCGGCGGACTCCACTGTAGGAACAAGGATGCTTTTGGACTTGTCTGCCAACGTTGGTTTCAACGAAGTGTTCTCTAAACCTCTGGGTGGAGAGCAAGACTTTGGAGAAGATATTGACAATATAGATAAATCGACTGGGATCTATTTTGACTTTGAAGCCGATATTGATGATGAAGATCCAGTCTTTCCTGTTCAAGAATAACGTCAGTCTGCTCCAGAATCTTCCACTGCAGTCCTATCTGATGTACCAGAGATTCCAGCTCAAAGAGAACATGTTGATCCAACTGAAATCTTCACCAGAGACTATGTGCCATTTCATATAAGAGCTAATTTTCCTGGATATGATCGAGCAAGGATCGAGAGCCTTATATGGAAGATATCTACATTGGAATCTTCATCCGACATAGAAAAGTGCTAAGTGGCGACAAAATTCTAGGTATTCATAAGCAAACAAGGGAATATCGTACTGAATACCGTCATCTTCTAAAAGCCAAGTGTCAACCAATCACTGAAGTTCGTACAAAGCATCGGATTGTGACGATCAAACAAATAGATGCTCAGAAATTGTTGAGAATCTGGTATCCTGTTTTCACTGTAACTAGGCAGGATGGTCAGATTTGGAGATTCAACGAAGCAGACTTCTCGAACTTATGCTTAAATGACCTTGAATATATGTATTTCAAACTCAAAAACATGACGATCAGAAAAGAAGGAGAATTGGTTGCTCTTGAAGCAATTAAGAGGTTTATACGATGTCATGTGAAACTGGCAATGGTCATTGATGTACA
>NW_020204430.1:2943-11904 GCF_001531365.2 Cynara cardunculus var. scolymus
AAGTCATTAGCAGATTTGTAATCAAGATTAGAGCTGTAAATTTCTCTCTCTCTCTCTCTCACAATCTAATCATTCTTTGATAATTCTCTCTCTACTTTTATGTTCATCTTGATTCTTGAAGATCATATCATATTTGTATGATTTCTGGACTTCACATAAAGAAGTGAAGTTTTTGGAGCATATTTGTAACAACAATGATTTTGTGTTTTTTTGTAAACTTTGTTTTGAAGTATTCAAACACCAACTTGGTTATGGATGTAATTTTGTAAAACTCATGGTGTTTTTTATTATCTGTTGTTGTGACACGCTTACCTGTTACATCTCGTGTTTCCACTTAGGTCCCACAGTTCGTAGCAGTACTAATTCAGTGGTGGTCCAAATTCCACATGATTAGACTAATAAAACGTAGGTAATGTGCACCCCATTCTGGGTGGGACTGTCAACACAATAGCGGTTATCCACAAATACCATGGCTCGGGGACATGCCTGAGTTAACAAGTAGCGTTTATGGACGGGGACTTTATTTGGAAATATACTCTCAAGTACATCAATTTATCATTTATATCATAGTACAAAACAGTCAATATTTCATGACATAAACAAATCTTGACTAAACAGTTCTTTAGTCTAACAGTTTCATAAATAAACAGTATAGTTTGCATAACTTCATGCTTTTCCTCCAGTTTAAATAAACAAAAAACATTAAAAGTGGGGCCGTGAATACTCACTAGTTTGCTGTTTTGAATATCCAAGAGCTTGACGATGCTTGAAGCTCTAATCGTCCACCCTAGACTTTTCTAAATAGTCCAATATCCAGAAATTAGATCACCTATAGGATCTCGATAAAGATAAAGTTAAGTATGTATTATGTAATGCCATTGAGTTTTCATGATTTAAAGTTGATACTTATATCATTTGCTCTTTGAAATAGTCCAATATTTTATACCCAAGTCTCCAGCACATGAAGAAACACTTGGATAGAATATAAATTCTAAATCTGGAATTTTTGGTCTCACAAATCACTGTTAACAGGAACATTCCATAACTCTTTTTGAGTCCAAATTTTTATATCATCAATAGTAATGAGTTAAACAGATTTTTCCCGAATATCAAGAATTTTGGATGGGTTTAAGGCACTCATTATTACCCTACAATTTTAAGTGACACAGTCCCTAAGACAGATTGCACACGCTTTGAGTGACGGCCATTTTGGGGGGTCTAAACTCATCAATTTTCAGTGATTTTAACTTTATATTAAAGCTAACACCTAAGGCTAACTTCCAAAAAAAAAATCACCCATTTTTATTAAGTTTTGAAGAAGATTTAACCGTTTTAAAATGCATGCAAGATTCTATCAGCATTGTTCTTTTTGCACCATAATCTTGTATCAAGAACTTGAAGTTTCAAAACGTAATATTTTTGAGTGACACCAGTTGCATTAGAAATATAACTCATTAAATTACGTTTTAGAAGAAAAATCAAAACATTTGGACTTTTATTTTGAAAGATATAGTCCACACAAGTGCTAACAGAATCTGTCAGTTTTCAAAATACATCTTTTAATGATTAAATTCCACATGCAATGTGGTTTTATCCTACTTTCTTAGAGTTCTAAGTTCATGGATCATATATTATCATCATTTTGAAGACATTTTCATGTCTTTGATGTATAATCTCCCCTTTTGAATTCTCCAGAATATTTAATTAAAAAAACAAGAAGTAGGTGTAGAAAATGAGAATCGTTGTTACTATACAAAGGTAAGATAACTAGTCTATTACCTTTTGCTTGAAATCTTGAATATTCTTCAAGATTGACAGATTTTTAATAATGCTTGAAGATGAAATATGCTAGAGGGGTATGGTTTAGAGAGAGAGAGGTTAGGGAGATGAAAGATTTATGCAAAATGAGGATGAAAAATGGGATTTTTCAAAGAATGTGGGGTATTTATATGTGGGTTTAAAGAAAGGAAATGGGCTGACCTTATTAGAGTCTAAGTCCATACTTGTTTATTTTTATTTTTTTATTAAAATAAGGCCCATTTAAAGTAAAACATAAATATAATTGTCAAATACTGATAAAATATCAGTATCAGGTCAAAATTCCAAATTTTTGTAAAATTATTTTGACATTCAAATAAAACTTTTTTTAATTTAATTTGGACTTTTATAATATCAGCTTTATTTTGTTTCGAGAATTTTAATGAATTTGGCATTACATAAGTTAACTTTATTAGTTACCCATCGAAGTAGGATTTTCTGAACTATATTTTGGGAACTAAGGCAGATGAATTCTAATCAACATGACTAGATCCTAATATAATTCTTAATTTTAAAAATCCTATAAGGTGCTAACCTGACGCCTAAAAATGACGGATGTCACAGTCTCCCCATGCTAGAAAAATTTGGTCCCGAAATTTCGTTTGTCCGTTTCTTAACTTTGGACTCGTTTGAGAACAAGCGGGAATACTTATTTTTCATAAAATCTTGTCTTTCCCACGTGTACTCCGGTCCATGCTTTGAAGTCCAATGAACTTTTACAATTGGGATCTTGCTACGCCTCAACTGCTTAATTTCTCTATCCATGATTTCTATGGGGTTTTCAACGAAGTGCAGGTGATCATTAATTTGTACATCTTCCAATGGCATGACCAGTGTTTCATCAGTTAAGCATTTTTTGAGGTTTGATACATGAAATGTATCATGAATAGCGCTTAATTCTAGTGGTAAATTTAACTTGTATGCCACTGGCCCAATCCTTTCAGTTATTTCAAAGGGACCAATATATCAGGGACCCAATTTGCCTCTTTTTCCTATGCGCATTATTCCTTTCCATGGTGAGACTTATAAAAATACTTTATCCCCTCTTTGGAACTCTAAGCGTTTGGTTCGCAGAATGTTTTTGGATGGAATGGAATATGTTAAAGGAATTTGACTTTAAAGGAATTGGAATGGAATGTTGTCAGATTTGACCACCTGTTTGGTTGGCAGACATTGAAATGGAATATGTTAAGGAATTTGAATCTTTTTGTTTGGTTCACAAAATGTAGCTTTAGAATTGGAATACAATTTTGGTAAATGACCAAAATGCCCTTTTTGAAAATTTTAATTTTTTAAAAACTAAAAATACTTTAATAAAATAATTATTTAATATGTAAAATAATATGAAATACACAACCCAAATATAATCATAAGCTAAACGACATTACTAAATCGACGATGGTCGGCGGTGGTTCAGATCGGTGGTGGTCCATAGTGGTTCAGATGGTGGTGGTCCGGAGTGATTCAGATCGATGGTGGTTCGCAGTGGTTCAAATGAAGGTGGTCAGCGGTGGTTCAGATAGGCGATGGCGGCAGTGGTTGTTCAAGTCGATGGTGGTCGGCAGTGTCCGACGGTGATTCAGATCAATTGTAGTCGTCGGCGGTTGGCAGTAATATAGATCGATGGTGGTCCGTTATGGTTCAGGTGACGATGGTCAGATGTGGTTCAGATTGGCGATGGATCATATCGGTGATGGTCAATGGTGGTTTAGATCGACGGTGCTTTAGATCGGTAGTAGCTGGCGGTGGTTCAGATCGATGGTGGTCCGTGGTGGTTCAGATGACGATGGTCGACAGTGGTTCAGATTGCTGGTGGTCCATGGTGATTCAGATGGTGGTTATCGTTGGAGGTTCAAATTGATGGTGAATCAGATCAGTGGTGGCTCAGACCGGTGGTAGTTGGTGGTGGTGGTCGACGGTAGTTCAGATCGATGGTAGTCGATGGTGGTGGTCGACGGTGGTTCAAATCGGTGGTAGTCGACGGTGGTTTAAATCGGTGGTAGTCGAGGGTGGTCGATGATGATTCAGATCGGTGGTAGTCGGTGGTGGTGGTCAGCGTGGTTTATATCAGTGGTGGTCCATGGTGGTTCAGATGGCGGTTATCGGTGATGTTTCAGATTGACGGTGAATCAGATTAGTGGTGGCTCAGATCGGCGGTAGTTCAAATCGGTGGTAGTCGGTGGTGGTGGTCGATGGTTGTTCAGATCGGTGGTAGTTGGTGGTGGTGGTCGGTGGTGGTTTAGATCAATGGTGGTTGGCGGTGGTTGGCGGTGGTTCAAATCAGTGGTAGTCGACGGTGGTTCAGACCGGTGGTAGTCGGTGGTAGTGGTCGGCGTTGGTGGTTAAAATCGGTGGTAGTCAGCGGGTTTAGACCAGTGGTCGGCGGTGGTTCAGACCAGTGGTAGTTGGTGGTGGTGGTGGTGGTCGGTGGTGGTTCAGACCGGTGGTAGTTGGTGGTGGTGGTCGGCTGTGGTTCAGATCGGAAGTAGTCGGCGGTGGTTCAAATTGGTAGTAGTCGGCGGTGGATCAGAGCGGTGGTGGTGGTCGACGATGGTTTAGATCGGTGGTAGTCGGTGGTGGTTCAGATCGGTGGTAGTTCAGATCGGTGGTAGTCGGTGGTGCTGGTCGGCGGTGGTTCAGATAAATAGTTTTCGAGAGGTGGTCGACGATGGTCATATTGTGTTTTATGAGATTATAGTATACTAGGTTAAGGGCATATTTGATATAATGAAGATAGAGATTCCATTCCATCGAAATACCCTGTAGTTGCCAAGGAATGTTAAAATCCTTTATCCATGGAATTCCTAGGAATCTGAAGATTCCTTCCACTGAAAAGAATGAACCAAATGAAGGAAATGAATCTGGTCAAAGGAATTCAACATTCCAATTCCTTCAGATTCCTCGAGAATCTGCGAACCAAACGCCACCTAATAGTCTGCTCTGATTATCAGCATAGCTTTTCTGACGATCTCTTGCAGCCTTGAGTCGATCCTTGATTATTTCAATCTTATCAGTGTTTTCTTGGACAACATCAGGTCTGGTTATTTGTCGATCACCGACTTCTAACCAACTGAGTGGGGATCTGCACTTACGTCCATATAAGGCTTCATAGGGCGCACACTGGATACTGGCATGGTAATCGTTATTGTATGCAAATTCAACTAACGGAAGATGCGTATCCCAGCTTCCACCAAAATCTATAACGCATACGCGCAACATGTCTTCAAGTGTTTAGATTGTTCTTTCTGTCTGCCCATCAGTTTGGGGATTGGTACGATGTACTTAGATCTAGTCATGTACCCAACCCTTGTTGAAGTGACTGCCAAAATCTTGACGTAAATCGACTGTCTTTATCCGAGAGAATGGAATGAGGTACTCCATGACTGGTTATAATTTCATTTATATAAATTTGAGCCAACTTTTCCATCTTATAATCTTCTCGGATTGGTAAGAAATGAGCAGATTTTGTCAGTCGATCTACAATTACCCAAATGGCATCATGCCCCTTTCCAGTCCTGGGTAACTTAGTTATGAAGTCCATTGATATTTGTTCCCACTTCCATTGGGGAATCTCAGGTTGTTGAAGCAAACCGGAAGGTTTTTGGTGTTCGGCCTTGACCATTGCACAAGTTAAGCACTTATTTTCATAAAGGGCAATGTCTTTCTTCATTCCAGGCCACCAATAATGTTCCCTTAAATCCTTATACATTTTATCTGCTCCTGGGTGAATTGAATATTTTGATCGATGAGCTTCGTTCAAAATTATTGGTCTAAGATTGCCAATCTTAGGTATCCAAACCCTATTTCCCAAGTAATTCACTCCGTCAGATTTCAATTGGAACTTAGTCTCCATGTGGTGGAGAGTCTCATTCATCAAATTCTCTTCCTTTAATGCTTCTTTTTTATCTTTGAGAATTTGTGATTTCAAACTTGTGTTTACTAATGCTCCCAAAGCCCTTACCCTTGTTGGTTTCACTCTTTCCTTCCTACTTAGAGCATCGGCTACGACATTTGCGTTGCTGGGATGGTACTTAATTTCACAGTCGTAATCACTAAGTAGTTCAACCCATCTTCTTTGTCTCATAGTTAACATCTTCTGGTTGAGGATGTATTGAAGGCTCTTGTGATCAGTAAACACAGTGCACTTGGTACCATAAAGGTAGTGTCTCCAAATCTTAAGTGCAAATACTACGGCTCCTAATTCTAGGTCTTGTGTTGTATAGTTCTTCTCGTGCACTTTGAGTTGCCTTGAAGCATATGCAGTAACCTTATCTCTTTGCATTAGTACGCATCCTAAACCTTGATGTGATGCGTCACAATAGACCACAAAGTTTTCCGAACCCTCTAGTAAAGATAAAATAGGTGCATTACATAATGTTTGCTTAAGGGTCTCGAATGCTTCTTCCCGTTTCTCTCCCCAAACAAACTTCTTGTCTTTCTGAGTTAAAGCTGTGAGTGGTTGCACAATTTTTGAAAAATTCGCAATGAATCGCCGATAATAGCCTGCTAAACCAAGAAATTGTCTAATCTCTGTCGGGGTTCTCGGGGTTTACCATTTCTTAATGGCCTAAATTTTTGCAGGGTCTACATGAATCCCTTTTTCATTAACCACATGACCAAGAAATTGTATTTCACGAATCCAGAATTCACATTTGGAGAAATTTGCATACAATTTCTGGTCCCTAAGTAGCTCCAATATCAATCTTAGGTGATGCTCATGATCCTTTTTACTTCGTGAATAAATTAGTATGTCATCTATGAAGACGATTACGAATTTATCCAGGTATGAACTGCAAACCCTATTCATTAGATCCATAAAGACAACTGGTGCATTGGTTAACCCGAATGGCATAACCAAAAACTCATAATGACCATACCGGGTTCTAAATGCCGTCTTGGGAACATCTTCCTCACAGACTCTCATTTGATGATATCTTGAACGAAGATCGATCTTTGAGAAGTATACAGCACCTTGGAGTTGATCGAATAAATCATCGATTCTAGGAAGAGGGTATCTATTTCTTGATAGTCAACTTGTTAAATTCCCTATAATCAATGCACATTCTCATTGACCCATCTTTCTTCTTGATGAATAGAACTGGTGCACCCCATGGTGAGAAACTTGGTCTTATAAATCCTTCATCCAAGAACTCTTGGAGTTGGCTTGACATTTCTTGCATTTCTGATGGAGCGAATTGTTATGGTGCTTTTGCCACTGGGGCAGCTCCAGGGATTAAGTCGATACCGAATTCGACTTGTCTTGGCGGGGGTAGTCCTGGTAAATCCTCGGGAAATACATCAGGAAACTCCCGAACTACAGGGAAATCATCAATTCATTTCTCTTTGACCTTCTTATCAATAACATGTGCCAAAAATGCAACATAATTGTTAGCTCTCATTTCACTTAATGTAAAAGTATGGAAAAAGTAAATACTGCAAGTGTTGACAGAAGAGGTTCCACCACAGAAGACCACAGAGGACCAACTACAGAAGATGTTCTATCGTWCAAGTGAAGTGTGACAGAACCTCTGTTGTCTATCACAGAGGTTCTGGAAACTGGTCCTCTATAATCAAAGCTTACAAGTCAAAGATGACAGAACCTCTGTTGTCTATCACAGAAGTTCTAGAAGATGATCCTCCGGAATCAAGTGCTCTCAAGTCACATCCAGCAGAGCCTCTGGGATGGCTCATAGAGGGTCTGCAGTTTTATCTTTTGTAAAGAACTTCTTTACTGTTTTACTTAGGTTAGTTAGCTGCTCGTGCTTATCACGTGACTGTTTGTAATCTGCTTTATTTGAACGGCTTAGATTATTTTGCACGTCTAGGTCATGTCAGAAAAGCTGTTAGGAACGAGTATAAATAGCAGCTTAGGCCTTTGTAATTCAGTGTTCTTCCATATCATATTGTAAACATTTTCAATCAATTGAAAATCATTTGAAGCTTCTCTCTCTTGTTCTTCATTCAACTGTGTTCTTCATTGATTATTACTCTGTTTGTTCTTATTGCTTTCGCTGCACTAATATTGTCAAATAGATCATCTAGAGTAAGTGATTAATATCCAAAACTGAGTTAATCGATCCTATTAATTGGTATCAGAGCAGGAATCAAATTCTAATTTGATTTATTCTGTTCTTGGTATTAGTCTTCATTCGCTCAAGAACAACAGTCGTCTTCTTCAGGTTACCCTGTTTTTCACTATTTCATCAGTTTTCTTCTTATTCCTATTTTTCTTCTTCTACCAATAGCGAATCTGGCCAATGCTTCCTTTATGAGTACTGGTTCACAATCGAAACCTCCCACGCTCATACGTGAGGAGTACCCACAGTGGAAAGTTCGAATGGTAAATTTTCTGGAAGGCATTCATCCACGGATTTGTGAATTTCTGTACAATCCTCCCTATGTTCCCATGAATTTAATTCCYAGAGTWCYAGCAACTGGAACAACACCAGAAATTCCCGAGCACTATGAACCATGTCCTGAGGTGAACTGGAGCGATGAGGACAAAATCTTGGTCGAATTGGGAAGTAAATGCAAACGATTGTTGATTATGGCTATTCCGAATGAAATCTTCAAGTGCATTGATCATTGTCAACTGTCCATGGACATCTGGGCAGAACTGGAGAAACAAATTGAAGGAGGAAGGAAAACGCTTAAAAACAATYRATCAATCTRCATCRATGAGTATCATAGCTTCAAGGCAAAAGACGGTGAGTCGCTGTCGGACACATACTCGTGACTGAACACGTTAATAAGCAACTGCAAGAGGTATGGTGTCACAAGAACAGCAGAAGAGAACAACTCATTATTCTTGAAAAGCCTTGGGGTTGAATGGATGCATCTCACAATGTCCATGAAAGCCACCCTAGACCTGGAATTGTGGACTCTAGCAGACCTGTTTGGCTCTCTTAAGAGCCAAGAGCCACAAGTTCTGCAGATGAAGAAGAACTACAGTGGCCCTCTGGCTCTAGTCGCAGAAGATGGATGCTCTCGGAAGGGAAAAGAGGCACAAAAGGAAGAGAAGGAGAAGAAGAAGGAGAAGAAGAAGGAGAAGAAGGTTTTGATTGCAAAGTGTGATGACAGCTCTGAGGAAGAAGTCTCTATGAAGGAGATGATGAAAACCCTTGCCTTGATCACTAGAGAGTT
>NW_020204431.1:0-1753 GCF_001531365.2 Cynara cardunculus var. scolymus
TCTTGATTGACACTAATTGCAAAGATTAAACTTAGTATTAGGAGTATACCTTCAATAATCTTCACATATTCATCAAGAATTCATCACTTGATCTTTGATTCTCCWAGAATTGAAGTTGTTTGAGCTTAAGTGTGTGTAATTCGCACCTTTACTGTGTGTGCAAGTACCCATTTTGACCACTAAACATTAAAAATAACATAACTTTTCGCTCGAAGCTCCGTTTTCGATGAGGTTTTCGCCTACGCGTTCGTAACGAAATAATCTACAACTTCCAATAAAAATATTCCAGAAAAGATCTTATTAAAAAAAATTTGGTTTTACGAATCCATAGCTTAATTGTTGACGTTTTGACTCGATTTCTCCAATTTTCTCAATCTAACTCCGATTGGGATGAAATTTTCTAAATCCTCTCATATACTCCAAAAAAATATGAACTTAAAATTTCATCCCCAAACTCCCACTAAATCATTGGTTACCTTATATGGCCACTACTAATTCACGTAGTAAAATTTCAACATGCTTAACATTTTCTCGCATGTAAGCACATAATATCCTTCGTAAAATGTAAATTAGGCGCACTTAGCAAATAATATGGGAAATTAGAGTTGGGATGTTACACTAGGTCATGTCAGAAAAGCCATTAGGAACGAGTATAAATAGCAGCGTAGGCTTTTGTAATTCAGTGTGCTTCCATATTGTATTGTTAACATTTTCAATCAATTGAAAATCATTTGAATCTACCCTCTCATTGTTCATCATTCATCAACTGTGTTCTTCTTTGATTGTTTACTCTGTTTGTTCTTATTATTTCCGTTGCACTGTTAATGTTTAAAGATCATCCAGAGTATTTGATTAATATCCAAAACTGAGTTAATCGATCCTATCATGTGATTTTCATCAAGAAAGCTGTTTGATAAGGTGAGTAGTTTTGAAACTGATTCCTTTATGTATTTCTGGCTTAATTGTTGAATTTGGATTTCAAAGATGTTATACTGTTTTAAACAGCAGATAAGTTGTTACTGTTTCGAATATGTTTCTGGGTAAAAAGTATGCAGATTAATGTTTTAAACAGTTTGGTTTATGATTCTATTTTTGAGGATCTAAGTGAGTTTTAAACTACTGTTGGTTATAAACTGTGAGTTTTATAACTATTGTTGATTATATGCTACGAGTTTTGATGTTGGTTTTGAAGAAATGATGTTAAAATTATTTTGATAGTTTTAGGGTGTTACTGTTATTGTTGGAAAGATAAAGAAGAGTTTACTTCTTTAAAACAGTTTTGGAAATGATATCCTGTTCTGAGGATTTTAAAAGGGATATGAAGTTTTGGGAAACCTTCCTGCCAAGCGTGGTGACGTAAGTCTGTTTTGGTATGGAAGTGGCTTTTGTAAATTATTCCTACCAAGCGTGGTGACGTAAGTCTATTTTGGTATGGAAGTGGTTTTTGTAAATTGTTTCTACCAAGCGTGGTGACGTAAGTCTGTTTTGGTTTGAAACTTATTTTTAATTCCCTCAGACGTGGTGACTTTTGTCTTTTCTGGTTTGGAACTGGGAATGGGTACTTTCAGACGTGGTGACTTATGTCTGTTCTGATAAGTAGCCCTGTTTTGATGGAGGAATAAGGGTGGTATATCAAGGAGGGGTGTCTTTTGGAATAAGAGTGTCAATTGTGTGTGAATATTATAGCTCTTACTATTATGTCTTTTAAGATTACAATAGATTTGAGTCCTTACTTCTTTGTGATTTGAGAACT
>NW_020204431.1:3213-4860 GCF_001531365.2 Cynara cardunculus var. scolymus
TGTTATGTGAATTACTTCTCTATATGCTTAGCTGTTTTGGAAGCATAGATGCTAGGATGCAAGAGCATGTACTTTTGGAATTTTTGGGTTATGTATTTTATATTACAGACTCTTGTATCGAGGACCTATGTGGGGAAAACATGTATTCTATATATGAAATATGTGTTATATGCAATATGTGGATTTGGGGTGTTACATATAAATCTAAGCTTTCAATTATACATTGAACCTTGCTTGTCTGACTAAAGAATTTACATATTATGACACAGTTATATTATGGTTTATTATGCTCAGTTTTTAGACGACAAGGTTCCAATATGAACATAGCAACACTGAGTTTCTTTCTGGAAGTTCCACAACAGTTTTTAATTGTTGTAGCATCATATGGATTTATTTTTATCATATATGATATCGTAGTAACTTTATGACCGACCCTCTTCTTTTTGTTGCTTCTTTTACCGATTGAATCATTTTAGATTTCATAAAATGACATTCTACCCATAAGTTTCAACATTGCTTCCTTTGTGTTCATCTCACCATTGCCCCTTTTGATTTATTGTTGTTATTACTGTAGGTCTTCTATATGCCTATGTCACATATAAATACTTTTGAAGCCAAATGAATCTGTAAGGGTCACGTATTGATGTAATATTCGGGTTTCAAGTTTTGATTTAAGATTTTCTTTAACATATATATATATATATGTGTGTGTGTGTGTGTATGTGGGAAAGTTTGAGCCCAATGGAGATGATGCAATCTTTATTGGCTATGCATGGGACACTGCTGCATACAGAGCCTACATTCCCACGACTCAAATTGTGGTTGTTAGCACAAATGTAAAATTTGATAATTCTTTTCAAGTGACAAAAGATAAGTTCACTGAAGAGTTGAAAATTCAAGCTGACAAGTCACCAAATGCTACAATCACTCCAGACTTGGAACAACTTTTTGYWSAGTGGTATGAAGATGACAAGGAGCCTGAAAGATCCTCTGTAGAAGTTGAAAGACAAGTTCAAGCAAGAGCCAGTCCCTCCACAACATCTTTCACAGAGCGAGCACCTCCCGTTTCATCCTTTGTAACTCCTTCCCCAGAAGCTTCCCCACCAGAAGCTACCCAAATAATTGAAAGTCCTCCAGACTTATCCTCAAACCAAGTTCAAGAACCTGAACACGACTCTGCATCTCTAGCTCAATCTCAATTTGATCAAGAAACAGTGCCCTCTGTCCAACCACCACATGTTACAAAATGGACCAAAAGCCATCCTCATTCTCAAATCATTGGAGAACCTTYTGCCGGTGTTAAGACGCGAGCAACTGCAAATTTCTACTTATTTACTTGTTTTGTAAGCGAAATTGAACCTAAAACAGTGGCAGAGGCTCTGGCGGATTCCTTCTGGGTTGATGCTCTGCAAGATGAGCTCGTTCAATTTGACAGAAACCAAGTATGGACTCTTGTACCTCTGCCAACTAGGAAGCTTGCTATTGGCACCAAATGGGTTTTTCGCAATAAGAAGGATGAACAAGGCGTRRTGGKGAGGAACAAGGCCAGATTAGTTGCTAAAGGATATTGCCAGGAAGAGGGTATTGACTATGAAGAAACCTTTGCCCCTGTGGCTAGACTAGAAGCTATTCGTATCTTTCTAGCAT
>NW_020204431.1:6280-8542 GCF_001531365.2 Cynara cardunculus var. scolymus
TCAGAGGCACTTTGAACGGATCCTCTGTCGATACTTCTTCTTAGGATTTTAAATGGTTTTTAGTTCGAGGGGGAGCCATGGAAGCTGGCTCAGAGGGGGAGTTTTAAATTAAAAATCAAAACCTCAAAAGGTGCCAAAACTTTTGAAGTATCTTGTTCACAGAGGTCTATTCATCAGAACCTCTAACACTTCTATGAGAGGCTCTGTGGGTTTGAACTGAGCAAGTACTCATCTCTCTGAGGATTTTCAAACCGTTTGGGTAAATAAAGATGTAACATATTAGAAGACCCATCACATATCACAGAGGCTCTGTTACCCTTAGGCCTCTGACAGAACTCTCTTAATAGTTCTTGTGTATTGATATGGTACGCGTGGTTCTGTGGATAAGGGTTAAAGCATATCACGCGCGTGTCAGAATCAGGGGCGCACGCCATCAATCGCGCGTCTTCCCAACACAGCGTGTCATAGTTTTGATTCGTCACATCCTTTAGCCACTCATCACGTTATTTCTCCCAATAAAATGGTTCAGTTCAAATCCCCCACTATAAATACCCCTTTCCCCCCAAAACGTAAACCTTTACAATATCTTTCTTCTCAGGCGAACCTGCATACTTCGAGCTTTCAAACAAACCTGCAACTATGTTTTCATCTTCAGCCTTCGCTCAATCTGCTAACGTCTCAAGCGACAACGAAGTAACCCAAGCTCAAGCATTAACGTCTCACGCTCTATCATTTGTTCAAAATAGATACGAGAAAATCGTCCTGGTGAAGAAACCATACAATTACTACTTCGTTCTATCTTCAACAGGTTTCCCTGAATTCACCTTCCCCCTTCTTGAAATTCTTCGAAATCACCCACTTTATTATTCCCTTTCATCCACCAAACCTACACCTGAATCTTACATCATCCAATTCCTGTTAAGCTCTTACATAACTACCCTAGACAACACTGGACTAAGCATCATTGGTTATGCTTCTCACCCAATCAACAAATCCCTTGTACCCATGGAACTAAACGTGAATACTCTTCGAACAGCCCTTCACCTACCCACCTTGGAATCTCTATATTTGGATGCTTTCGCCCCAACCCCAACAGACTATGAATTAATTCAATTTCTTGAATTTCATTCTTATGCCGCCAAAACAAAAATCGTTAAAAGGGCTCAGTTCAAATGAAAAGGTCTACCCCCAATCTGGAATACTCTATTCTCAATCATGAACTGCTGTCTAACAGGGAAGGTCGGCAGCCATGACCAGACCTCTCACGCAATGCTTTCCATTGTGTATGGAATATTTTTCAACCTGCCCCTAGACTACGCACAACTCATCTTCGAAAACATGGTGGGTTTGATCAAGAAAAAGTGCGCCACACAGAGGGGTGAAAAGTCAAAAGTGAAGGCGCAGAAGAAGGCCAAAGAGGACCTCAATCATCCAAACCTTATTCTACAAAGGTTCTTTGGCCTAGTCTTTGGGGATTTGATTGCAGAGAAGCTGCCCTCTGCCGAGCCTAACGCCAGATTATATCCATTTAATGAGTTCCACCCGACAAAGCATGAGCTTGGATACAGAAGCCCCAGACCTCTATCTAAAGCCATGCTCAAATACCTTAGTCATGGAGATAGGAAAGTATACAGACGTGGATACAGGAGGCCAGAGCCGGTCCCTGAAACCCCTCCACGCATAGGAATCCCCTTAGGAGAGAGAGTGGAAAAAATGAGGGTCGAGGGAAGATAGGAGGATCCAGCAAAGGCTAGACAGGTGAGTGAGGAAAGACCTAGAGTAGCAAGTCCCCCACCAAAGAAGCCAAAGAAGCCAAAGAAGACTCAGAAGGGTGTTGACTCTTCTGTGAAAAACGAAGGGAAGAAGAGACCCGCAAAGGAAGAGGGTCCAAGTAGTCCTCTRCAAAAGCCTAAGAAAAAGAAATCGAAGAAGGCCCAACCCGCAGAGGTTGTGGTCACAGAGGCTGCWATTCAAGAGAGCCCTGCAGAGGCTACTCCAAAGCGCAGAAGGTTGTGCAAGGTGGTTCACGAGGAGTCCCCAACATAGCAGATACAAGAAGTTATCTTCCAAATTCAATAGGAGTTTAAAGCGCCTACAGAAGCAGCTGATTTGGGGACAGAGGTCGTATTAGACGACGAAAAAGAAGAGGTGGAGATAGGAAAGGGAGAAGAAGATGCCCAAGGCACACATCCTAGCCCCCCTCCCAGTGCTACCCACGTTTCTAGGGACCCTGTTCTAGAGGGATCCCCTATTGAAAAAGGC
>NW_020204431.1:9562-11917 GCF_001531365.2 Cynara cardunculus var. scolymus
AAAATGGAGAAGGCGGCTACCAGAATCTTAAGGCGATTGAAGAAGGCTCCCCTTATCTCTTGCAAGGCAGAAGCCACCAAAATCCATGACGATCAAGGAGGTGATGACCATGATCGTCATGAGGGGGAGAAGAAGACTGAGAAGAAAGCTGAAGAGCCAAAGAAGCAGACCTCTATCAAACCACTAAAGATAGTGGACTCTACAGAAGCCCTGTTCTCAAAAGACAAAGCACCAGAGCCTAAGGGGAAAGGCAAGGGCAAAGTTGTAAAGGAGTCACCACAGAAGGGGTCAAGCTCTGAGACACCACATGAGATAAACGTAGAAGAGTACGATGACCCAGAGCTTGTTCAAGCATTAAAGGCTTCTTTGGCAGAGGCTCAAACAAGAAAGGGCAGAGCCCCTATCCCCAGAGCAGGAGAAGGCTCATCCTCCAAAATAGCGAAGGAGGAAACATCCACGGGTACATTCGACGCTCTGTTAGGAACTGTCAAACCTATCCTAGCAGAGGGGTCTACCCAAAGGCCGATTCTAGAAGAAGAAGAAACCAGAGTACCAAAATATGCCACAGTGGGAAGGGTGTATGAGATCTTTGATTCGATGAGCAAAATCCCTATGCAGAAGGTGTGCACAGACCCCGTAACCACTGTGGAGGAGATTATGCGGTGGCGCTATTCTGCCGTAGACACAGAGCCCCCTTACGACCCAGAGCTTACAGGTATACCCTCTGTAGCTGCGAAGTTTCACTTCTGAAAGCTCACAAGGCCACGCGAGCAGGTCTTCTCAGAGCATGTGATAACTTCCCTTGAAACAATTTCTCCAAGGATGATGCTGAAGAAGACCGTGCTCTATGCTCAATATGTGGTGAAGAGGGATGACGGCAACCTATACACATTCACAGATGCTGACCTCCACAACCTCTGTGTATTTGACCTCATCTTCTTGCACAAAATTCCTAACAAATACATAGAGAGGAGGTCAAGCTATTCTATATCGCTCAGAAGGCTGATCGAAGTTATGCGYGCTCAAGTGAAATACTACAGCCAGAAGGACTTTGATATCGCGATGAGGTTGGCTCAAACAAAATTGAAGATTTCCCCTCCGAAGAACAGGCCAAGTTGGCTACTTAGATGTCATCCCAACACTATTGTCCAAAATCCTGTCTTTGGGTTTTTGTTCTTGGACAAGGATGACATTCTAAGGTTCTTTGATCCTATAGAGGCGAACAAATATGCGACAAAGACTCTTGAGTGGGTGTTCAACCAAGTGGCAGCAGAGGTGCACAGAGGACATCTAAGGGCGGATGAAGTGTCTGGTATTCTGGAAGTGATTAAAGTTCAAGTCTTCTTCAGAGAATGGATTTTAAAGGTCTACAGAACCATCAAATCAGATCTGCAGTTTGCCGTAGACGATTATCCAGACTCTACTGTGGACTAATCTTCTGTAATAGATAGGCCTGAGCAACAATTTTGTAATTCTTTCAATTTTATGTAATTCTTTTTAGAGGATAAGTATTATCTCCTCTTGTAATTCTTTCAATTAGTCATTTCTAGCATTTATTTGTCCATTTTTACTTTTTCATAGTTAGGGGGAGATTGTTAGCTCCAATATTTACTTAATGTAAAAGTATGAAAAAGTTTTCTGCAAGTGTTGACAGAAGGGTATCTTCCACAGAAGACAACAGAGGACCAGCAACAGTAGCTGTTTGATTGTGCAAGTCAAGAATGACAGAACCTCTGTTGTCTCTCACAGATGTTCTGGAAATTGGTCCTCTGGCAATAATAATCTACAAGTCTTCTACAGCAGAGCCTCTGAGATGGCTCACAGAGGGTCTGCGAATTCGTCTTCTGTGAAGATCCTGTTCTGCTGTTTTTCAAAGGTTGTTAGCTGCACGTGCTTCTCACGTGACTAGGTCTTTATTCGACTTCATTTGGACGGCTTGGATGATTTCACATGTCTAGGTCATGTCAGAAGGTCGTTAGGAACTAGTATAAATAGCAGCTTAGGCCTTTGTAATTGTGTGTGCTTCCGTATTGTAATCGTCTTATTTTCAATCAATTGAAAAACCTTTGAAGCTATTCTATTGCGTTCATCTTCTTCATATCAATCTGTGTGTTCTTGATTAATTACTTTGTTGTGTTCTTATCATTGTTTTCGTTGCACTGTAATCGTTCTAAAGATCATCCAGAGTAAGAGATCAAATACCAAATCTGAATTTACAGGTCCTAACATGTGTTTAAATGTAACAGAAAAATCCATATATTGAGAAATGGCAGATAATCCCAATCAATCAGAAAGGACCTCTACTGGTTATGGAAGAGGTCAGGGAAGAAGAAACGTAACACAAGGAGAGGACCC
>NW_020204432.1:0-2512 GCF_001531365.2 Cynara cardunculus var. scolymus
ATTAACTGGATTTTGCACTTCAAATAACTTTCTTTCAAACTCTATTCTTTGTTCTCGTAGAGCAGCCCGTGTTTGATCATTCATTATTTTCAATAACCTCTCAGTACGAGGTGATAGTCGGGCTTCATCGTCATTGTCCACATTTTCTTGGACATTCCCTTCAAGATTGAGGTTGTCATCTCCAATTTCTTGAATAACCGGCGCGTTGCTAGATGCATCGTGATCAGACATCGCACTGAAATTATAATACATATAGAAGTCAACTAATATTCTATCCCTTGTACCCCAAAAAATCTTAGGTCTCTCCTATTGGTCTATATCTCATATAATTATAACCTAGTCACTATACAATGTCAATACCTAAGTTTGAGTCCGAATATCATTAATGATATCCAGTTCACTCAAACCACAGCTCTGATACCATATCTGTAACATCTCGCTTGAGCAAACCCCAAATTACCAATTTTATAAAATCTCTAATAAAATATAATTTTTTAATTATTAGGACCAAAATTGATCCTAAATTATTCTAAAACTTTTGTCAAAGCCATCTGGGCCAAGGATGGAAAATCTGAAAATGCTGCAAAAAAGACTAAGTTTGGAGGAAGACCAGAGGCAATGGTTGGACCAGAGGTAATGGTCCAGAGGCTGCTGAAATGGCTAAGTCTGGAAGAAGACCAGAGGCCATGAAGGACCAGAGGCGAGGCTATGAAAGACCAGAGGCAATGGTTGGACTAGAGGCAATAGTCCAGAGGCTGCTGAATTGGCTAAGTCTGGAAGAAAACCAGAGGCAATGGTTGGACCAGAGGCAATGGTTGGACCAGAGGCAATGGTCCAGAGGCTGCTGAAWTGSCTAAGTCTGGAAGAAGACCAGAGACAATGGTTGGACCAGAGGCATGGTCCAGAGGCTGCTGAAATGGCTAAGTCTGGAAGAAGACTAGAGGCCATGAAGGACCAGAGGCGAGGCTATGAAGGACCAGAGGCAATGGTTGGACCAGAGGCAATGGTCCAGAGGTTGCTGAATTGGCTAAGTCTGGAAGAAGACCAGAGGCCATGAAGGACCAGAGGCGAGGCTATGAAGGACCAGAGGCAATGGTTGGACCAGAGGCAATGGTTGGACCAGAGACGATACAATGGTCCAGAGACCATTCAATGGTCCAGAGACGATGCAATGGTCCAAAGGCGATGAAGAACCAAAGGCCAACACTTTGAAACACACAAATTTGGGCATAACATTAATTAACCTCAAAATATGGGATATTAATTTCTAGAAAAACATCGAAATATCCGTTCTATTTTAGTGATAAAACCACCCAAAACACAATTCCAAACTGGATATAACGGATTTTTACTTACAACCCAAATTAAGTAGCCAAAAGAATACGGGCAAGACTATATATATATAAGCTACTATTTACCCAAAAGCAATATCGATATCTTCAAGTTCCCCAATAAATCTTCAAGTCAAACAACGGGTTCTTTCTATTTATCCGTCTTCTTTCCTAAGAAAGGTTGCCACTTAAATGGTAAGCCAACGCTTAGTGAGTTAAATAGTTAAGTATTACATATCAATATCACACATGTTTATAAACATACATAATAAACTCTTATCAATAAAAGAGTTCAAGACATCATCCAGATATGAACCGAGACTTACAAGGAACCGGGTGAACAACTACGTACCGGATGCTAAGATCATAGGATTCCATATTCAAATCACCATCATACACCATACCATTGATGCTCAATACAACAATGAGACGGGATCAACGACCAAATATATTCAGCAACGTTAGAATACCAATAAATATCAAGAACCAAGAGATCGAATCGGTATACATAACGAAGACAGTGCATCACCCGTCCTTCACCTCCCGGGCTCATGCCAAAGTCCGAGTCAGAATCATACATTACAGGAAACCTCGCACTTCCCGCCTTCCTCTACCGTGTATGTGCCAAGGTTCCCTACTCATTGCCCTTCCTCCTCTTCGAGTAATGAGTATTCACAACCGCATAAAGTCTCACCCGTCCAACCCGGGATCTTGACTTCGCCATAAACTTCTGGCGTACCACATGAAGTAGTACCCGTACTATGGCGTACAATTCAAGGAACAAAACAACGTGTCCGGATTCAGAAAGCAAACCGATGTACTGAGATAGTAATAAGGAATCGACTCAAGAGACAAAATCAAAGATAAATCAAGATCGTGTGACTCGATTCAAGACCAAAAACGTTCATATGAAAATATATATGTTCAAATCAATATGTAACAATTAACTATAAACTCACCGGGCAACCGTATAATACCAAAAAGCTCTGAATTGAACTCACAAAGCAAGTCCAATCTACCACAGTTAGATTGCTTCCAAGGTATCAAAATATGTCTTAATTACCCCCTAGAGTAAATGCATAAAATCTCATAAGCAACCAATATAAGAAACTCATGATATACACATATCCTATTTGAACACTTTACCTAAATTTCTATGTACAGTTGCTGCATGCAGAACT
>NW_020204432.1:2962-7159 GCF_001531365.2 Cynara cardunculus var. scolymus
TCATTTTGTACACTTAAGATCAAACCCATATGAAACCCTAACTCTAACTCAACATGAAATCCATATAACAAGAATCTCAACCAAAAACAAGTGCAAAAATAGATTATACCATACTTGATGATCAAATTTTTCAAAGATCTTGTAGTTCCTCTTTGCTTTGAGTTGAATCAAGCCTATGTGTGTGAAAATCGCACCTCTAGTGTGTGTGTGTGAGTTCTTTACTTAAATGACAATAGAAATGGGCCAAAACTCCAATTTATAATGCTAAAACTCGAGTTGGGCCGGGGTGGCCCGGCTAGGTACCCATTTTGACCATCAACACTTAAATTATTCATAACTTTTCGCTCGGACCTTCGTTTTCTATGTGGTTTTCGCCTACACGTTCATAAAGAGATAATATATAACATCCAACAAAAATATTCCGGGAAAATATCTCCCAAGAAAATCAATTTTACGTATCTATTTGACGTAAAATTTTCCCAAATCCTCTAATATACTCCTAAGAAGTATAATTCTAAAATTTCAAAGCTAAACTCCCACTAAATAATAAGTTCTCTTTAACCCAATAATTAAATATACTAAGCAAATAATTGGGCATATTAGAAATTGGATGTTACAGGCGGCCCCACCCTGAAACAGAGGTTAAGTATAAACGATGCCTAGAAATGATAGTAACACCTGGGGCCTTCGAAATACCAAATCCCAGCTTAAGTCCAAGGCAGGATTAGCTTTCAAGCAGTTTTCAAGCATGACATGAATTTCAAGCCAGTCTGCTTCACTTTAAGTTTGGGGGTGTGATATGCATTGATTATTCAATGCATGAGGTATCTATTTTTTTGCTTATTAGGTAGTTTGTTTTCTTTTATCCTAACCTTTAGTCATTTTTATTACTTTATTTTCCATTTGTTTATACTTGGAGCTAAATTGAGTGATTAACTTGTCTTTGCACCATTTGAGTAACAATGATCTTAACTTGAAAGCACTATGTTCTATTCTGCAGCATTCCAGCAGCATTAAATTGTTATGAGGCAGCCTTTTGGGGAAGTGCTTATTGATTCAGCTGCCGCTTTAGGATGAAGACAAATTTCTGCTGATCGATTGGCTAAAGACCACTACTGCTGGAGAAGGAATTTTTGGAGGTTACTTTTGCTTTTGTTCATGATGTGATACTCCCTTTTTGTTTTTGTCTACCTTTTAGAAGCATGGTAGTTTCTAATGCATTTGTCTTGTTGCTTAAACCTTTTGTTTAAATAGGACCCTTGGTTTCTTTCATTAAATCATCCCACAGACTTTTAAGAATCAGATCTGTAGTTATCATATATGCAAGTTAGTTCTTGAATTTTCTTTAAATATTGTTCTTCGTCATGAGTTGTTGCAGCATTGTTCTTACTTTATTTACTTTTCTTGTCATTTAATTATCTCCCTTTACATTTAGTCATTTACTTTCCGTCATTTATATTTATGTCTTTACTTTTTGTTATTTATATTTCTTGTCATTTAATTTCTATAAAGAGTTGCTAATTCTAATAGCTTGGGTGTAAGACAAAAGGTGAAATGTTAAACCGAAGGAAAGTGGACATTGTTTCGCAATAACAATGTTACACTATTTCATTCAAGTTTTTATAAAAACCAAGTACATTTCTTGACGAGTTGGTTACTTTGAAAGTGTTAAAGTGCCATGGTCCTAGAGATAAGTCATTGAATGCACGTCAACTTGAATGATATAAAAGGTAAACTTAAGAAAGTTACCGACAAGGAGACTTGTCATTTATGTCTTTCAAATTAACTCCCGACAGATTGGTCACTCTTTAAAAGTGTCAAAGTGCGGTAGATTCAGAGATAAACTATCTAGAACACATGCCAACTTGAATGATATGAGAATCGGCTCGAAAGAGTGATTTTTAACAAAGAAATATGTTTATCCATATATTTTGAAGACACCATTTTGTCACTATCCCTGGTCTGGATACCTCATAGAGATATGACTTGAAAGCTATAATATAGTGCAGAGATGAAGTCTAAGAGGAATACCTTCAAAATAGATGGTGGAACTAGTATTGGCTTACTGTATGATGTAGCATTCCTACAACATTGTCTACTGGAATTTTTGTTTGCATTTCACCAAAAGTCTTACACTCATGCTACTCTTTATATTTTGTTATTTTATCATTGTTAACTCAGAATTTAACTGGAGTCTTCAATTTCATCATCTGAAATCATCTCTTTCACTGGACTCTTATTAAGTCTTTGCTACAATCTCCGTAGAAGATATTCAGTTTTTACCACTGTATTACTTGGAAAATACGACATTGGACCATATTGTATACTTGCTTTGTGGTTCCTTTTATTAGTCTAATGGTGTGAAAAATAATCTACCAGCCCTTATCACATGTGATAATACACGTGAGGGGACCTGGTGGTATGCGAAAGACGTATTCTATGACTTAGCATCACATGTGATGGTCTTGATGGATTATAGTATCATATCAACAACACCCTTATCGCATATGATAATACATGTGAGGGGGCTTAGTGATGTAAGGGCAATTTGGCCCGCAACCAAGATCGCACCGAGAATCGCCCGCGTCTCTGATTTAGTATCACATGTGATGGAATAATAGTATCATATGTGATTGTCTATAGTAATATGGTGTTCTCGTAAAATGAAGGTGTTCTCCTTTGAACTCTTCCATATATATATATATGTGTGTGTGTGTGTGTGTATATATATATATATATGTTTGTGTGTATATATATACATATATATATATGTGTGTGTGTGTGTGTGTAAGTGCCCATTCAAGGGAGAATTGACTAATTTGTGGTAACCATGAGATCCAATCTCAACCACAAATCAATTATTAAATTAGGAAATTTACAATTTTAGTAATTTTGAATTAAAATTTTAATGCAAGAACATTTTAGGTATTTTCTCTCATCTCTCCTCCCTCCTCTCTTCTCTCTCTGTCCCCCGTCCTCTGGTGATACCATTGTGATACCTAAAAATATTGACTCCGTTAAGCAAAAGACACAATATGATACCCAAACACATATAAGATGCATTGTGATACCACTGTGTTACATCTCCGATCGAGTACACAAACGACCTCAGTGTGATACCCAAGCACATATAAGATGCATTGTGATACCACTGTGGTATCATCGGAGGACGGTGGTCGGAGGCCGGTGGACGGGGGACGGAGAAAGAAGAGAGGAGAAAAAATACCTAAAATGTCCTTGCACTAAAATTTTAATTCAAAATTACCCAAATTATAAATTTCTTAATTTATCTATTGATTTGTGGTTGAGATTGGACCACATGGTTACCAAAAACTAATTAGTTTTCATTTGATTAGGTCCCTATATATATATATGTATGTATTACACCGGGTTTTCAAATTAGCAATATATGTAATTTTTATATTATTTAAATATAAATTTCAGATTTTATTTTTTTTAAAACCCCCATCAAACGGATCATGCCGAGCTTTTTTTGATCTAACCAAATTATCACTGGACCTTTTTTAGATCGGACTAGACTAAAGTTTCGGTTCGATTTTGATCTTACCGTCGTGGAGTTTTTTGAATCTCATGGATCGAACCAAACCTTTTTTCTATTTCCAATTGGAGGTGTATACGTATCCATTGAAAATTTTAACCAATCAAAATGATGACGAAAATAGTTTTCATGTATTTTTTACCTCTAAAATGTTGTTATTTTATCTCTATTCAAACATTATATCCCTAGGTCATTTGTCTTCAATTTTTGGGATATTTAGGTATTTAATCAATGATATTTTTAATTAAATCCATGAATAAAATTCTCATAAATATAAAACTACTTTTTAATAGATCAGCTGGTCGTGGATTTAATTAAAATATCATTTAGGGTGCGTTTGGTACGTGGAACAGGACAGGACAGGACAGGCTTGTCCCTTGTTTGGTGTGTTTTTAAGTGGAACTAAGTGGAACTAAGTGGAACCCGTGTGGGACAAGCTTGTCCACCCTCAACCCCTGGAACTAAGTGGAACAAGGTAGCATTTTACTAATATACCCATCTGAACCCTCCCTCCTATCGTCTTCTCCTATCGCCTACACAGAGACGAAGTCGCTTCATCTCGCCGGCTGTACAAACATCCCGACGAAGTCGCTTCATCTCGCCGGTCTTCCCCGTCGCTCCATCTCGCCGGTCTTCCC
>NW_020204432.1:7399-7884 GCF_001531365.2 Cynara cardunculus var. scolymus
ATTCGATTTAGGGTTTTGATTCGATTTAGGGTTGTAATGCTTGATTCGATTTAGGGTTTTGATTCGATTTAGGGTTGTAATGCTTGATTCGATTTGTTAGAATTCTAGGATTGACTCAATAGGGGTAAATTGGTCATTTTAACCAGTTCTGTCCAGTCCTATCATGTCTTACCAAACGCTGAACAGCTGTCCTGTCCTGTCCTGTTCTGTCCCGTCCTGTCCTGTCTTGTCTGCGTACCAAACGCACCCTTAAGGTCATATCTATTGGTCTGAAAAGATAGTGACTTTCACATAAAGTGTTTGTAGAATAGTAGAAGACAAACACAATAGTAACTTTTTAATTATGTATCTTTATAAAATAAAAGAATTACAAATTTACCTCATTATGACATTTATCATGAATAGTTAGGTATTTTCACGTGTATTCAACAAATCTTCAGTATTCATACATCATTATGACATTCATCATCAATTTATATCTTCAT
>NW_020204432.1:11074-12176 GCF_001531365.2 Cynara cardunculus var. scolymus
AAATAAAAAAATAATTTGATTAAATTACTGACGGATTAACGATAAAATTTAACTAAATACATAATTAATTAAAATTCGTCGTTAATTCGTTGGTGAAATGATATCACCGACTAGATTCAAACACGATCTTTCACACTTATTAACATGTTAAAGCGCTTGATGAGAATCAAGTTAACYATCAATTGGATATAAGTAATCTATGCATATATCAAAGGGTTTTTGGCCTCCTAAGAGGTCAGTAGTTCAAATCTCATCAAAGGTGAGGAGGGAGTGCGAGTCTATTTGTTGTATTTGCCGTATATAAATATTATGAACTTAAAAAAATACTAACGATCAAGTACGACCGTCTTGGACCTTCCCGACTCCGATATTGCATTCTTCTTGAATTTGTCTACAATTCAAAAAGAATATTAAACCATTTATTAAGAATGTATAAACATGAAAAAAGAACCATTGTTAAGTTTACTTTCAAGAAAGTAATAAGATGAAATTTCATCCAAAAATTCATTTATTTGAATCCCTTCATTATTCCGTTTGAACCCATTTTGTGTGCATACAAGGGCCTCTACCATTTTTGGACTCAAAGAGCTTCTAAATGAGTCTAAAATACGACAGCTAGTACTAAAAGCGGATTCAGATGCTACAGTAGATATAGGTATAGCAAGAACATCTCTAGCTATCATAGACAAAATGTTATACCTATTAGTACTATCTTTCCAACAAAGTACTACGTCAAATGATGGATTCTTTGGATTGATAGATCCATCAACCAAATGTCTATCAACGTCGTTCATGTTTTCTTTCACGTTCATTAAGTTTGGGCTATAAATTGGATAAGTGATACATGTATTTAATTTTTGGGTTGTACATTAGACTAAAAAATATACATATTTTTGGGTTGTAAATTATAATTTTGTAAATATATATATATAATTTTATAAAAATAATATATATTAGCGGCGGGTTGGCGGTTTGGGTTGGGTTGGGTTGAGTTGAGTTATGCTAACCCAATTTCAATTCTCCTAATTAGCGGTTTGGTGGTTTAACAGTTTGACGGTTTGGCCGGTTGGGTTTAATTGAGTTGTTAGCGGGTTGGGTTGGG
>NW_020204432.1:12731-14146 GCF_001531365.2 Cynara cardunculus var. scolymus
CGATTCGTCTTGATAGATTTTCCGATCCATCTCGATAAAAGTTAAAAGTGGTAGACTATGGTTTTACACAAACAAGCACACACCAAGTTAATGGATGGATTCTTGATTAGTCTCGATTGGTGTCGATCGATCTTGATGTGTTCTTGATTGGTCTCGGTGGGATCCTGATTCTTCTCGATAGAAGATGAAAGKGATAGTCTATGGTTTTAAACACRAACAAGCAATAAATCAATTGATATGTTCTCGATAGAAAATGAAGGTGGTAGGTTATGATTTAGCACATATAAACACATACCAAGTCAATGAATGGATTCTCGACCATTCTCGATTAGTTTTGATCGGTTCTCAATAGGTTCTCGCTCGATATCGATGGGTGTTGGGTTACGGTGATGAAGAACGTGGTGCCTTATGACGTTGAAGACGGTGATGTCGAGTTACCATCTTACGGTGTCGAGCTGTTGTACTCAATTGAACGTACATAAATATTCACAATGAATATAACACATATATACCATTTCGCATAAAAATGGTTAAAACGAGAAAAAAACTATATTGAGATGGATGTCATATCGAATAGCATGAAATATAACACATATATACCATCTCTCTCTCTCTCTCTATATATATATATATATATGGCCAATCATTTGTTAACCAAGAAAAATATGCTAAATATGTTAACATATCTAAACCGTTCATTTGTAAGATCTTGTGACACAAACATGGCATAATTGTAAATATAAAGACAATGGGGCACATGTTTAGCTTTGAAGACATAGTGAATCTCGGTGAACAATGTAATTTGACTACCCACTACAAATTAGGAAAAGATCAAGATTGACTGAAAAATCTCCTTCTTTGATTATTATTCCGATTTTGTGGGAATACCAAAGAGAAGAGAATCGTAATCATCTTCATCGATTAGAGGATCATATGGCCGATATAGAAGAAAATAGAGGTGGGAAGAACCCACGTAGAGGTAAGTTCATGATTTCTAGGGTATGAAACATAGAATGTTTATTCAGATTGATGAATTAGGGTTTTTTTATTCCACAGTAAGGAAAAGAAGTGAAAGAATCGACAAGAAATTGCTTTTTTCAAAGTTCAAAAGTACAATGGTTTGCTCTTTCAATGTAAATGCAGAGGCCGAACATATGAACACCATGAACAAAGCCGAGAAGTCTGGAAGATTGAATAAAGAGAAGATATCAACAGGTATAGAAGGTAATAAAAAACTAGTATTTAAATTAATAGAATGTGTTCACTAGTGATATGTCATCCTTTGAATATGTAGAGTAAGTGTTCACAACTGAACATATTCCATATGTAGTGTGTATGTTCACTAGTGAACTATGGTATCCTTTGAATCTGAAGTGTATAAGTTCACTAATGAACACAGTGTATCTGTTCACTAA